>NW_025968511.1:0-4385 GCF_021869965.1 Rhincodon typus | reverse complement strand
GTTAAAACAGCATGAACATTGAAGTCATTTGTGAAGTTGAGATTTTTGACTTCTGAATTGCTTATCGCACTGAAATAAACAGTTTAGTCAAATCAGCATCCAAAGTTAGGTCCTTTGGTGAAGTTGAGATTTTAGTCTTCTGATCTGCTTATCTCGCTGAAATAAGCATGTTAGTCAAAACAACATCAAAAGTTGAGTCATTTGGTGAATTTGCGATTTTGATCTTCTGATGTGCTTAACCAGCAGAAATTTGCATTTTAGTCTCAGCAGAATCTAATATCAAGTTTTTTGGTGAAGTTCAGATTTTTGGCTTCTGAGGTGTCTAACTCGCTGAAATTAACATTTTAATGTCACCAGCATCAAAAGTTAGGTCATCTGGTGAAGGTGAGATTTTAGTCTTCTGATATGCTTCTCTCGCTGAAACAAGCACGTTAGTCAAAACAACATCAAAACTGAGTCATTTGGTGAAGTTGAGATTTTTGATTTCAGAAGTGCTTATCTCACTGAAATAAGCATGTTAGTTAAAACAGCATTAAAAATTAAGTCATTTGGTGCAGTTGAGATTTTTGACTTCTGAAGTGCTTTTCGTACTGAGATAAGCATGCTAGTTAAAACAGCATTAAAAATTAAGTCATTTGGAGCAGTTGAGATTTTTGACTTCTGAAGTGCTTATCTCACTGATGTAAGCATGTTAGTCAAAACAACATCAAATGTTGTGTCATTTGGTGATGTTGAGATTTTAGATTTCTGAAGTACTTAATCGCTGAAATAAGCATGTCAGTCCAAGCAACATCAAATCTTGAATCATTTGGTGCAGATACGACTTTTGTCTTCTGAAGTGCTTATCTCGCTGAAATAAGAATTTTAATCCAACCAGCGTCCAAAGTTAGGTGCTTTTGTGAAGTTGAGATTTTTGATTTCTGAAGTGCTTATCTCACTGAAAAAAGCATTTTAGTCCAACCAGCGTCCAAAGTTAGGTGCGTTTGTGAAGTTGAGATTTTTGATTTCTGAAGTGCTTATCTCACTCAAATAATCATGTCCGTCAAACCAACATCAAAACTTGAGTCAGTTGGTGAAGTTCACATTTGGGTTTCTGCAGTGCTTAACTCACTGAAATCAGCATGTTAGTCAAAACAGCATGAATAATTAAGTCATTTGGTGAAGTTGAGATATTTGCCTTCTGAAGTGGTTATCTGACTCAAATAAGCATGTTAGTCTAACCAACATCAAAACTTGAGTCATTTGGTGAATTTCAGATTTTGGTCTTCTGAAGTGGATATCTGAGTGAAATAAGCATGTTCGTTCAAACAGCATGAACATTGAAGTCATTTGTGAAGTTGAGATTTTTGACTTCTGAATTGCTTATCTCACTGAAATATGCATGTTATTCAAAACAACGTTATAAGTTGAGTCAGTTGGTGAAGTCGACATTTTAGCCTTCTGAACTGCTGAACTCGCTGAAAAAAGCATATTAGTCAAAGCAACGTTAAAAGTTGAGTCATTTGGTGAAGTTCAAATTTTGGCCTTCTGAAGTGCTTATCTCACTCAAATATGCATGTTACTCAAAACAACATCAAAAGTTGAGTCATTTGGTGAGGTCGTGATTATTCACTTCTGAAGTGCTTACTTCACGGGAGTAAGCCTGTTAATCAATCCATCATCAAAATTTGAGTCATTTAGTGAAGTTCAGATTTTGGTCTTCTGATTTGCTTATCTCACTGAAGTAAGCATGTTGTTAAAACAGCATAAAAAGTTGAGTTTCTTGTTGAAGATGAGACTTTGGTCTTCTGCAGAGCATATCTCAATGAAATAAGCACGTTAGTCAAAACGACATCAAACGTTGAGTCAATTGGTGAAGTTGATGTTTTTGATTTCTGAAGTGCTGGTCTCACGAAATAAGCACGTTACTCAAACCAACATTAAAACTTGAGTCATTTGGTGACGTTCAGATTTTGGTCTACTGCAGAGCTTAACTCGCTGCAGTTAGCATTTTATTACAAACAGCATCAAAAGTTGAGTCATTTGGTGAAGTTGACATCTGAGCCTTCTCATGTGCTTCAATCGCTGAAATAAGCATGTTCGTCAAACCAACATCAAAACGAGAGCCATTTGATAAAGTTCAGAATTTTGTTTTCTGAAGTGCTTATCTTACTGAAATAAGCATGTTAGTCAAAATAGCATTAAAAATTTAGTCATTTGGTGAAATTGAAATTTTTGACTTCTGAAGTGCTTATTTCACTGAAATAAGAATTCTAGTCAAATCAGCATCATAAGTTAGGTCCTTTGCTGAAGTTGAGATTTTTTATTCCTGAAGTGCTTATCTCACTGAAATAAGAAAGTTAGTCAAACCAACATCAAAACTTGAGTCATTTGGTGAAGTTCAGATTTTGGTCTGCTGTAGAGCTTAACTGGCTGAAATAAGCATTTTATTCCAACCAGCATCAAAAGTTAGGTCCTTTGGTGAAGTTGAAGTTTTAGCCTCTGAAATGCGAAAATCACGGAAATAAGCATTGTGTCAAACGAGCATCAAAACTTGAGTCATTTGGTGATTTTCAGATTTTGGTCTTCTGAAGTGCTTATCTCCGTGAAATAAGCATTTTAGTCAAATCAGCATCAAAAGTTAGGTCCTTTGGTGAAGTTGAGATTTTAGTCTTCTGATCTGCTTATCTCGCTGAAATAAGCATTTTAGTCAAACCAGCATCAAAAGTTGAGTGTCTTGGTTGAATTGAGACTTTGGTCTTCTGATATGTTTATCTCCCTGAAATAAGGACGTCAGTCAAAACAACATCAAAAGTTGAGTTTTTTTGGTGAAGTTGAGATTTTGATCTTCTGAAGTGCTGAGCTCGCTGAAATAAGCATGTCAGTCAAACGTACATAAAAAAATGCGTCATTTGGTGAAGTTCAGATTTTTGTCTTCTGAGTTGCTTAACTCTCTGAAAGAAGCATTTTAATTTAACCAGCATCAATAGTGAGGTCATCTGGTGAAGGCGGGATTTTAGTCTTCTGATATGCTTATCTCGCTGAAATAAGAACGTTGAGTCAAAACAATATCAAAAGTTGAGTCATTTGGTGAAGTTCAGATTTAGGTTTTCTGAAGTGGTTAACTGAGTGAAATAAGCATGTTAGTCAAAACAGGGTTACAAAATAAGTCATTTGGTGAAGTTGAGATTTTTGACTTCTGAAGTGCTGATCTCACTCAAATAAGCATGTTAGTCTAACAAACATCAAAACTGGTGTCATTTGGTGAAGTTCAGATTTTGGTCTTCTGAAGTGTTTATCTCACTGAAATAAGCATTTTACTCAAATCAACATCAACATTTAGGTCCTTTAGTGAAGTTGAGAGTTTTGTATTCTGTTATGCTTATCTCGCTGAAGTAAGCGTTTTAGTGAAACCAGCATCAAAAGTTGAGTATCTTGGTGAAATTGAGACTTTGGACTTGGGATATGCTTATCTCGCTAAATTCAGCACGTTAGTCAAAACAACATCAAAAGTTGAGTCATTTGGGAAAGTTGAGATTTTGATCTTCTGAAGCGTGAGACTCGCTGAAATAATCATGTTAGTCAAACGAACATGAAAAAATTGTGTCATTTGGTGAAGTTTAGATTTGTCGATTCTGAGTTGCTGAACTCGCTGAAAGAGGCATTTTAATTTAACGAGCATGAAAAGTTTGGTCAAATGGTGCAGGTGAGATTTTAGTCTTCTGATATGCTTATCTCGCTGAAATAAGCACGTTGAGTCCAAACAACATCAGAAGTTAGGTCCTTTGCTGAGGTTGAGATTTTTATTTCTGAAGTGCTTATCTCACTCAAATGAGTATGTTAGTAAAACCAACATCAAAACTTGTGTCATTTGGTGAAGTTCAGATTCTGGTTTTCTGAAGTGGTTAACTGAGTAAAAAAAAGCATGTTACTCAAAACAGCATCAACATTTAAATCATTTCGTGAAGTTGGGATTTTTAACTTCTGATGTGCTTAACTCGCTGAAATGAGCATGTTCGTCAAATGAACATCAAAAATTGAGTCATTTGGTGAAGTTCAGATTTTTGTCTTCTGAAGTGCTAGTCCCGCCGAAAAAAATTTTTTAATGCAAACAGCATCAAAAATTATGTCATTTGGTGAGGTTGAGATTTTTGCATTCTGAAGTGCTTATCTCACTCACATAAGCGTGTTAGTCAAAACAACATCGAAAGTTGAGTCATTTGGTGAAGTTGAGATTTTTGACTTCCGAAGTGCTTCTATCTTGAAATAAGCATGTCATCAAACGAACATCAAAAACTAACATTTTTGCTGAAGTGAGATATTGGTCTTCTGAAGTGCTTGTCTGAGTTAAATAAGCAGGTTGGTCAAAGCAACATCAAAACTGGAGACATTTGGTGAAGTTGAGA
>NW_025968510.1:23126-24407 GCF_021869965.1 Rhincodon typus | reverse complement strand
TTACCCTTTCTCAGGAGCCTGTGAACACGGCCCACCGGGAACTGCAAGCCAGCCCGAGACGACCGGGACTTCGCCTTGGAGCGAGCTTTCCCACCAGCGCCCTTTCCTCTCCCAGACATTGCCACAATCTCACAAGCACTTTCACAGAAAATGCTGCAACCCGCCCACATTCCGCCCTCTTATACCTTCGGAAGGAATGGTGGTGCGGTCATTGCTGAATGGCCACATTGTTTCGCTTCTCTTAATGTAGTTTCAATTCCCAATCAGATATCTGCTTCACTCACCAATCCGGAGAGGGCCCGGGGAGGAGGCCGGAAAATACCGGCGCCAAATCATCAAACGCTTTCTTTCTGATTTGAAAAGCCCGCCAATATGTACCGAAAAGTAGGAAGGTGAACACAATAGAATGCACGAATACTCGAGTTAATTTACTTTTAGATTCTGAATGTATACTTTACATAATCTCCCTTTCCCTCACCTCCTTGAATATGTCAATTTCTGACCTAGAATCGGATTTTCTGAACATTAAATGTAAGCGGAAACAAGGAAGCGCCAAAATCTGCACTCTGCAACTAATTTATTTCGCATTTCAAAAACACCCGATAAGTTGATAAAACATTTGATAACGTTCTTCCAGGTGAGCGCCTTAATTGCGGACACCGTTTTTCGAGAATATTTAAAAGCGGCCCTCCCTTATTGCACTCGATTAGAGTTCAGCAAAAGCTCCACATTTACTATGTCAGTCCGGCAGCTGTTCTGGTTTTATCTCGGCTCATTTTGAAAGTATCTCCCCGACAGCAAAAAGCTTCAGCAACCCGCGAGGAGATCTGGAAATAAAACAAAAGGGTGAAATGGAACTCGGAGGAAAAGTATATTTTCTTGCTTGCCCTTTTGCATACCCCACCAGGTCTTGTAGCTTCTGAATCGATTGAGTGACGGAGGGTAACACGATCACACAGAAATTGCTCAAAATAGCTCACTGGTGTTTAACATGATCCCTGTCCACAGGCAGCGATTACAGATGTGTATGCACACCTCCGAGAACAAGCGCGCACAGGGTCAGGGATCACTTGTTAATTTACAGAAGATTTATAAAATACAAATGTCGTACAGACATTAACATAATAGTTCAGCTGTTTCAGGGAAGCTGTGGGTGGCTCTTAAAAGAGCCATTGGGTTTTGGTTGTGTGTTTTTCAGCACACTGTGGTGTCTCACTTGGAGCTAGTGTATTTGGTCACCGCCTTTGTACCCTCCGACACGGCGTGCTTGGCCAGCTCCCC
>NW_025968510.1:6810-23026 GCF_021869965.1 Rhincodon typus | reverse complement strand
GGGCCCGGGGAGCAGGCCGGAAAATACCGGCGCCAAATCATGCAACGCTTTCTTTCGGATTTGAAAAGCCCGCCAATATCTATCAAAAAGTAGGAAGATTAACACAATAGAATGCACGAATACTCGAGATAATTTACATTTAGATTCTGAATGTATACTTTACATAATCTCCCTTTCCCTCACCTCCTTGAATATGTCAATTTCTGACCGAGAATCGGATTTTCTGAACATTAAATGTAAGCGGAAACAAATAAGCGCCAAAATCTGCACTCTGCAACTAATTTATTTCGCATTTCAAAAACACCCGATAAGTTGATAAAACATTTGATAACGTTCTTCCAGGTGAGCGCCTTAATTGCGGACACCGTTTTTCGAGAATATTTAAAAGCGGCCCTCCCTTATTGCACTCGATCAGAGTTCAGCAAAAGCTCCACATTTACTATGTCAGTCCAGCAGCTGTTCTGGTTTTATCTCGGCTCATTTTCAAAGTATCTCCCCGACAGCAAAAAGCTTCAGCAACCCGCGAGGAGATCTGGAAATAAAACAAAAGGGTGAAATGGAACTCGGAGGAAAAGTATATTTTCTTGCTTGCCCTTTTGCATACCCCACCAGGTCTTGTAGCTTCTGAATCGATTGAGTGACAGAGGGTAACACGATCATACAGAAATTGTTCAAAATAGCTCACTGGTGTTTAACATGACCCCTGTCCACAGGCAGCGATTACAGATGTGTATGCACACCTCCGAGAACAAGCGCGCACAGGGTCAGGGATCACTTGTTAATTTACAGAAGATTTATAAAATACAAATGTCGTACAGACATTAACATAATAGTTCAGCTGTTTCAGGGAAGCTGTGGGTGGCTCTTAAAAGAGCCGTTGGGGTTTGGATGTGTGTTTTTTCAGCACACTGTGATGTCTCACTTGGAGCTGGTGTACTTGGTCACCGCCTTTGTACCCTCCGACACGGCGTGCTTTGCCAGCTCCCCGGGCAGCAGCAGCCGCACGGCGGTCTGGATCTCCCGGGAGCTGATAGTGCTGCGCTTGTTGTAATGGGCCAGGCGGGAAGCCTCCCCCGCGATGCGCTCGAAAATATCGTTGACGAATGAGTTCATGATGCTCATGGCCTTGGAGGAGATGCCGGTGTCGGGGTGAACCTGCTTCATCACTTTGTAGATGTAGATAGAGTAACTTTCTTTCCTAGACCTTCTCCTCTTCTTGCCGCTTTTCGCTGGCGCCCTCTTCACGACTTTCTTAGCGCCCTTCTTGGCAACTTGTCCTTTCTTTTCCTCTACCATTGCGACAGTCAATATTCAACACAGAATAAGAAAAAGCGGGCACAGAGCTCGCTTTTTATAGCCTGACAGCGTCAGCAATGCTAATGAAGGATGGGAAAAAGCCTTGTTCCTGAATGGGTAGTTTACAAGAATGTTAAAACATGACATTACCCTTTCTGTGATTGGTTAGTGTGGGACACAACGTGGATCTGCCTGGATCTGCAATGAAATTTCAAACGCAAATCGAAATTTTGTACACGGATCAAACTCCGAGCTTTCTCTAAATCGTGAGATCCTAATCGCGATTTATTCTACATCTTTTGATAATGGTTTTCTTTTCTCCTCCGTTTAAAAATGTCATCACGTTCGTTGTCAAGTGACAAAATGCACTGAAATCTGACAGTGGTGTGTTTCACTCCTGGAAATGATGGAACTACTGACAATTGCATCGTGCTTGATGAACATGGGAGTTAGGGAATGTTCTCTCTTGCTCGTGTTTCTTGTTCTACACTCTCTGAAGTTTAAGGACATTATACCAGCATCTGCTCCGTCAACACCCTTCAGTTTTCGTTTCCTCGAAAGGTTTGACGTCCTTCTTCAAATCTCCAATGAGTATAGGCCCAAACTATTCATACTTTCATCAGACTACCTGCCAGCGTGTATCGGTATCAGTTTTACACGGATTACCTCGATGACAAAAGAGAACTGATGTACTGTGACCCGTGCCTTTCGCTTTCTGCTGATTACACAAATTTTACTCTCTATCCCTTAGGCTCTTCAATCAGTGTCAGCAGCTTTCTGCCTCCATTTCACTTCCTGGAATCTTGCTTTGCACTTAATTAGCGTGGATGTTATTTTGTGCATTTCAGTTTCTAGCAATAATTGTTTTTCATGGATTTTCTCTGAACTTTATTTGTCAACTTTATTCACACTGATTATTGTCATTTAAGAATATTTTGAACACAGTACCTTTTGCAAATTTTAATGGTGACAATCTCTTCTGTGTAGATTTTTTTTTGTTTTATCACTATCAATGAGTCCCTGATTACAGTGTGAATGATATTGTGCTGTTCAGAATTTCAGTTTGACGAAGGGTTAGTTTTATTTCTCATTATTGGCTGTGTAAAAATGGGAGTGCAGTTATCGATCTGCCATTTCAGCTTCCACTAGGTGAATGATTATTACTCCCTCACAATCTGTCCATCAGTTTCTGCTGACCGAATGAGTGTGTAGTAATCAATCTGTACCAATCAGTTCCTCCAGTGATTATGCTTGTGTAATTATCAGTCTATCCCCGAAGCTCTCTCCTGTGTGAATGTGTAATTGTAGTTATCAATCTGTCGATATCAGGTCTTTGCTATGTACGTGTGTGCGTGTATTTACCAATTTCTGCTGTGAATGAGAGTTTAGTTATCCATATGTTTATGTTCATTTCACAGCCTCTCTCTCAGTTTCTGCATTGGGAATATGGAAATGTATTTATTATCTGTACCTGTCCGTTTCTATCACGTGAAAATGTAATTGTTGTCATTAATGTGTCCCTGTCAGTTAGTGCAATTCAAGAGTGTGACTGTAATTACTAACCTGGCCCTCTTAGTTTCTGTTATGTCCAGATTGATCTGGACCTGTCAATTTCTGCTCGGTGCATATGTGAGTGTCAATACATGCCTGTCAGTTTCTTGTCTGAACGTGTGAATGTAGTTATCAAAACTGTACCTGTCAGTTAATTTGCTGTGAAACTGGGTGTGCAATTATCAATTTGCTCTTATCAATTTCTGCATTGTGAATATGAGTGTGCTTACTCATCTTTCTAGGACAGTTATTGTTGTGTGAATGTGTGAGCATATTTACTAATCTGTTCCTGCCAGTTTCTGAAATTTGAATGTGATTTTATTTATCAATCTGTACCAGTCAGTTTTTATTTTAGCACTATCAGTCTCTACCTGACAGGTTCTGCTATTTCAACATTGGAGTTCAGTTACTGATCTGCAATGCCAGTTTCTGCTAGGTGAATGTTGCAGCACAGTTATTCATTTGTACCTCATACTTTCTGATATCGAAAATTGTAGTTATTAACCTGTTTTTGTTGAAAAGTGCAATGTGAATGAGAATGTAGTTATTTGGCAGTTTCTGTCATGTGAACATCTGAGTGTCATGAATCTATCCATCACTATTACCACAATATTAGTGGTGTGACTAATTATCAACATGTCCCTGTCAGTTTCTGCTGTACAGATATGTGAGGTTAGTAATCAATATGTACCTGTGAGAATCTGCTTGTGAAAAGTGGAGTGTAGTTATCATACTGCACCTGACAGTTTTTTTTTAAATCTGTGGATATTTGAATGCAGTTATAAAATTGGACCTGTCAGGTTATGCTGTGAATCTGGGAGTGTTACTATCAATCTGTTCTTCTGTGTTTCTATAATGTGGATATGTCAGGTCCTGTTAGTTTGATATGTGAGCATAGTTATTAATGTGTACATATACCTTTTTATAATGTGAACTTGTGAATGTTTTTAGCAAAACTAACAGGTAAAGTTTGCTATGTCAATATGTGAGTGTCATCATCAATCTGTTTTTGCCTGTTTCTGCAATGTAAATGAATGAGCAGAGCTATCAATACATGCTTGTCAGTTTTGATTTGATAACGTGGCTTAACTCTGTGGAAGCCAGTAATATTCTCAGTGAGAATTTGTTATGTGGTAGTTGTTATTAGGGTGATTTAATGCAGCTTAGATTCAGTTCCTGAGTATATATTTGGGACGAGTATTCGGTCCATCCATCTTCAAAAATGGTGTAAATGTCAATGGGCTATGAATGCTGAAATGTGACGTTGACTTGCTCACCGAGCTGGCTTGTTTTTGTTCACACGTTGCGTCACCATGCTAGGTGATATCATCAGTGGAGCCTTCGATGAAGCGATGTTGTTCTACTCCGTGTGGAATTTATACTGTCTGGTCCATTATGGTGAGTACTGTCATTTCAGTTTTGATCTGTATGGGTTTATATATGGGGTCCAATTCTATATGTTTGTGTGGAGAACCATGCCTCTAGGAATTTCTGTGCACGTCTATGTTTGGCTTGGGCTACTATGGTTACTTTGTCCAACAACAACAAAGTTGCTGGAAAAGCTCAGCTGGTCTGGCAGAATCTGTAAGGAAAAAACAGAGTTAACCTTTCGGGTCCAGTGACCCTTCCTCAGAACCAGTTACTGATGAGCTTTTCCAGCAACTTTGTTTTTGTTCCTGATTTACAGCATCCACAGTTCTTTCAGTTTTTATATGGTTACTTTGTCCCATTTCAACTGACGGCCTTCATTGTCTGAATGTATTGTATATTCAGACAATGAAGGCCATCAGGTTAACTGGGACAAAGTAACCATAGTAGCCCAAGCCAAACATAGACACACATGGGAATTCCGAAAGGCATGGTTTTCCATCCATACTTCAATCAACAAACATATAGAATCGGACCCCATATATAAACTCATACAGATCAAAACCAGAAATGACAGTACTCACCATAACGGACCAGACAGTATAAATTCCACGTGGAGCAGAACACATCACTTCATCAGAGGCTCCACTGATGATGTCACCGAGCATGGTGATGAAAACTTCTGAACAAAAACAAGCCAGCTCAGCGAGCAAGTCAGCAACATTATCCCAGCAACTACCCGAGCTGCAGATCTTTGCCAAACTTGAAATGCGGAAATTTGTTCAAACTGGGCAGGTGTGCATTGTGAATGGTGAAAAAACAAAAAAAAAAAAAAAACTTGTATTTCCTCTGTGTTGTTTGAGCATATCTCGCTGGAAATTGACTTCAATGTATGTCTGATTCAATCTGCTCTGCACCTGTGGGAAGGATGTTCTCTGCTCTGACAGCGGTAAAATACCTTGTTTGTTAGAATCTGTTGGTCACACTTGGCTTTGGACTGAGGGAATATCACTTTCTCTTAGTCCTTCAAGTATTTGCCTGGAGAAAGACAGAAGAAAAACCTCCCGTAAATCAACATCAGCCAAGTTTGATAATATTTAATTGATCAATGCAATGTTTAGTTAATATTCATTACAATATTTTATTTCAAGCCAGGAATTTGAACAGAATTGTGTGTCTGATGCCACTCTTGCTCTAAGCTGCTCCCTGTCTGGTGATTTTTCTTTTTGTTAATTCCATACCAATTGAGTGAAGTCCAGAAACTAACCAACAGGTGTACAGTTCCATGAATGGGGCTACCCAATGCAAGTGGGTCTGTGAATATGAGTTTAGTTGTTGATCTATTCATGTCAGTTCCTACTTGGTGAATGATAACTACACTCACACAATCTAAGCCTTTGTTAAATTACTTATGTATTCACACAGCAGAGACTGACAGGGACAGATTGATATAGAACCATACATCCATTGAAATGATATACCACTGAAGACGGCTGTTGGCCTATCGGCCTATCTTGTCCATTCCAACCCAAAGACAAACATGGCTATTCTAATCCCACCTTCCTGCACACAGCCCACAGCCCCACAGATTAAAGCACTGTCAGTTTCTGTAATGTCAATGTATTGATCAATTTGTCATCTTAGTCTCCGTTTTGTGGATATGTAAATATAGTTATCAATTTGTACCAGCCAACTTTTTCTGTACGAATATTTGAATGTAGTTATCCATCTCTACCTGTGAAAATCCAAATAGTTATTAATATGTACCCGTCAGTCTCTACAATTTCAATGTCCAAGTTTAATCACCAGCCTGTACCTGTCAGTTTTGTTCTGTTCATCTGAGAGTGTCAGTATTGATCTGTACCTGTCAGTTTCTGGTTTGTTAATGTATGAATGCATTTATCAATATGTACCTGTCAGTTTCAGCCAATGTGAATGTGTGAGTGCAGTTATTAATCTGTGCCTGTCAGATTCTGCTATGCGAATTTGACTGTCATTTTAAGTCTCTACCTGTCAGTTTTGTCATGTGAACAAGTGATTGTCAATCAATATGTCCCAGTCAGTTGCTGCAATGAGAAAGTGTGACTGTGGTTATCAATCTGCAGTCATCAATCTGTCCATGCCACTTTCTTCCATGTGAATACACACGTGTTGTTATCAATCTGTAGCTGTCAGTTTCTGCTCTGAGAGTGTGGGTGTATTTGTCAATCTGTTCCTGTCAGTCTCAGCAATGTGCACATGTTAGTGTATTTATCAATCTTTCCTCATCAGTTTCTGCTCTCTGAATCGGAGTGTTCATTTATCATTTTTTCACTGTTCGGTTTTGGTTTTGTGAATGTGTAAATGTATTTATAATTCTGTACCTGTCCGTTTTTGCTATGAGTTTATCTGTGAATTTAGTTTCGATCTGTTCTTATCAGACTTTTGTGTGTGAATCTGTAAATGTAGTTACCAATCTATACCTGTCAGTTTTGCTTGCTGAATGTGTGTGTGTAATCGTTAGTCTATCCCTGATCGATTCCGCTCTGTGAATATGAGAATTTTGGAAGCAACTGCTCCTGACAGTCTCTGTAACATGAATGTATGATGCACTTATTAATTTTTCCCTGTTAATTTCTCTTCGGTGAATGCGAGAGTGTTATTATCAGTATATACATGTGTTATTCTGCCCTGTGAATATTTCAACGTCTTTATCAAATTTTGGATAAATTTTAGAGATGGATAACATTCAAATTTTGTCAGAAAATTTTCACTGCATACGAGAGTGAATCCGTCAGTTTCTGCAATGTGAATACATGAGCGCAAGTTTGAATCTATGCCCGTCAGTTTCTGCCAAGTCAGTAAATGGGTGCAGTTATCTGTACCTGTCAGATTCTGCTGTGTGAAATTGACTGTAAATATCAAACTGTATCTGCGATTTTATGCTTTGTGATGTGGGAGTGTTATTATCCATTTGTTCCTGTGAGTTTATTATGTGACTATGAGAGTGTAATTCCAAACCTGTCCCTGTCAGCGTCTCCTCTATATATCTAAGAAAGGAATTAATCTGTACCTGCCACTTCTTGCGATGTGAATTTCAGTGTAGATATCAACCAACACCTCGCAGTTTCAGCTATGAGATTGAGAGTGTTGCTATCAGTCTCTAACTTTCAGTTTCTGCTATTTCAATATGAGTTTAGTTATCAATTTGTACCTGTCTGATTCAGCTTTATGAATACATAAATGTAGTTATCATTATGTACCAGTCAGTTTCTGCTAGGTGAATATGTCAATCATTCCTTATCAGTACATGTGTTGTGAGTATGTGAATGTGATTATCAACTTGTAAACCTGTCAGTTTCTGCTCTGTGAATATGAGTGTGGTGGTTATCATCTGTAGCTGTCGGTTTCTGCCACGTGAATGAACGAGTGTAGTTGTCAACCTGTTCCTGTCAGTTTGAGCTGTGTATGTGTCAGTGTAGTTATCCATCTGTATCTGTCAATTTCGGCAAGGTGAATGTGAGAGAGTAGTTATCAATATGCACCTGTGAGATTCTGCTCTGTGATTATTTCAGTATAATTATCAAACTGTACTTGACAGTTTTTTTTTCCCTTTGTGAATATGAAAATGTAGTTGTCAGTCTTTACTTGTTAGATTGTAATGTGGGAATGTTTGTATCAGTGTCTGCAAGGTGAGTATACTTATCCATCTGTGCCTGTCGTTTTCTGCTATCTGAATGTAAGAGTGCAGGCATCAATCTATGCCTCTCAGTTTCTGCTATGTCAATATGTGAGCTTGGTTTTTCATCTTTACCTGTCAGTTCCTGAGATGAGAATGTGTGGGTGCAGTTATTAACATAACCCCGAGTGTTTCTGCTTGTAAAAATGCAACCACATTCATTAAATCGTACCTGTCATTTTCAGACACGTGAATATGAAAATGAAAATCAGTCTATGACTGTCAGTTTCTGTTCTGTAATTGAGAGAGTGTGCTTATCAATGTGTACCAACCAGTTTCTGTTGTGTGAATATGATTGTCATTATCAATCTGGACCTTGTCAGTTTCTCCCCAGTGAATATTCTTGTGTAATTATCAGACTATACCTGCAAGTTTCTGCTCTGTGAATGATTAATTATTAATTCATTAGTTATTACCCTCTGCCCATCAGTTTCTGGTTTGCTAATGTCTGAGTGCATTTATCAATTTGTACGTGCCAATTTTTGCAATATGAACTTGTGCATACTGTTATCAATCCGTTCCTGTCAGCATCCCTTCTGTTAATATAAAAGTGCAGTTATCAATCTGTTCTGTCACTTTTAGCTCCATGAATTTGAGCGTGTAATTACCAATCCATAATTGTCAGGTTCAGCTATGTGAATGTGAATAGAAAAAGCAATAGTCTAATGGTATTGTTGCTGGACTATTAATCCAGAGAGCCAGATATTGTTCTGTGGACCCCGGTTCAAATCCCATCATGGCAGATGGTGGAATTTTAATTCAACAATGAACTAAAAATAAGAGTTTACTGCCAATTCTCCACGAAAAAAATCTGGTCCTCTCACGTCCTTTTGGGAACAAAATCTGCCATCCTTACCTGGTCTGGCCTACATGTGATTCCAGACCCACAGCAATGTGGTTGGCACTTAACTGCCTTCTGTGCACAATTAGGGATAGTCAGTGACACACACATCCCATGAATGAAAAAAAAAAGGAAACATGTGGGAATGCAGTTATCAATCTGTCTCTGCCAGTCTCTGTTTTTTTTTTTTAAACGTGATGAAAGTTATCATCCTGTACCTGTCAATTTCTGCAATGCCAGTATATGACTGCAGTTATTAATTTGTACCAATTTTTCTCGGTTTACAATGTCAATATGAGAGAATTGATCTGTACATGTCAGTTTCTGCTATGTGAGTGTATTTATCAAATTGTTCCTGTCAGTTTCTGCTTTGTCAATCTGAGAGTGCAGTTATTAATCTATACCTGTCAGTTTCTGCAAGGTGAATGTAAGAGTTCTGTTATGAACATATACCATCAGATTCTGCTCTGCGAGTATGTGAGAGCAGTTATCATGCTGTCACCATCAACTTCTGCTCTGTAAATCTGAGTGTAGTTATTCATCTGCACTGGTCAGTTTCAGGTTTGAGTAATTATCATGCTCTCCCCATCTGTTTCTCTTATTTGAATGAGTTTAGTTATCATTCTGTCCTTGTGGAGGCGAGGGAACTTGGGGAAATAAATATGGATGTCTTGAAAACAGTCCACATGACATAACAGGAGGTGTTAGAGGTGGTAAAAAAACAAAGGTGGCTAAATCGCCAGGGCCTGATCAAATTTTTGTAGATTTTCAGGATATCAGGATTTTGTGGGAAGCTGTGTTGATAATTTGAACAAATGACATTGTTTTCTTGCTTTCTTATAATAGTTCATAGGTAGGATCATTCCATCCCTATCACTTATTGCAGTATGAATGTGCGACTATGGTTATCAAATCTGTACTCTCAGTTTCTGTTGTGTGAATGTGAGAGTGCAGTTATAAATCTCAGTTTCTGCAATGATAATGAGAGTGTAATTATCAGTGTCTGTCAGTTTCTGCGAGATCCAAATGTGGGTTGAGTTATTAATCAGTACCTGTCAGTTTCTGTCATATGAATGTGTGAGTGTCATCAATCTGTCCCTGACAGTTACTGTAATGCAGGTGGGTGACTGTAGTTATCAAGCTGTAGCTCTCCGTTACTGCCATGTCAACGAGTGTAGCTGTGCATCTATATCTTTGGTTTCTGATGGTCAATTCGTGAGTGTAGTTGTCATTTCTATACCTGTTTGTATTTGCTTGTCAATCTGAGTTTAGTTATCGATCTGTACTTGTCGGATTCTGCTCTGTGAAAATGTCAGATTAGTTATAAAACTGTACCTGTCAATTTAAACAATGTGAAACTGCGAGTTTTATTATTAATCTGTTCCTGTCAGTTTTTGCTGTGTGGATAGGATAGATTTGTTATCAGACTTTCTCTGTCAGTAACTACCATGTGAACGTCTGAGTCTATTTACCGGTCAGTCCCCGTCAGTTTCAGCTCTGTGTATCTGAGTGTGCAGTTATTAATCTGTAACTGGCAGTCTCTGCTACGTGACTATTTCAGGGCATTTAATCAATCTTTCCCTATCAGCTAGTGAGTGTGCTGTGAATATGTGAATGTACTTAGCAATTTGGACCTGCCTGTTCTGGTATAGAAATATAAATAGCAATTTCTCCTTGTCAGTTTGTGATGTATGTGTTTATGAGTGTAGTTAGCAATCTGTACCTACATGTTTCTACAACATGAATGAGAATACAGATATCACTCTTGCTCTGTATGTTTCTATTCTGTGAATATCTAAGTATAGTTATCAATCTGTACATACCAGCTACTGCTTTGTGAATCTGTGAATTTAGTTATTAATCCATGCCTGTCAGTTTCTGCTTTGAGAATGTATGAGTGCAGTTGTCAACCCGTACCTGTCAGTTTTTGCTCCATGCATTTTTTTTGTGTAATGTAAAAGCAAAGGGTTTTGTAACTCCAACAGTGCAGAGTCTAACTGGGAGACATTATATCAAGGGCTGTTCTTCAGGACGTCAGCTTTTCCGAGTGCAGAATAACATAATTTTGTGAATAATGCTGAGGAATGGATAGATGTGGCTTCCTTTGTTAGACTCTAAGGGAAAGGGCAATGAACAAATCAACTGTATTCAGCTGAAATGACCACAATGTTCCTTCTACAGGAAAGAGTATTGGCTAATTCACTTAATTATTCTATCATGGATATCACATAACCCTGCTCGGTGGTGTAATGGTGCAAGCCATCAGCAATACTCTTATGATGCTCTGTGGTGGGGATGAGGAAAGCAAAAAGACTTTATTTTCTGTCTTACAGTGGAGAAGATTTAAACTTATTGAACATGGTTGAACTCTTTTTGCTAAAAAAAAAGATAAAATTTAACAATTACAAGATTTAGTTAAATGGATCATTCTTCATTGCTTTAAATGGTGATTATATCATTAAGGTGAAGAAATTGCATTCTATTTTCTTGCTTTTTTGCAATATTTTATTGGGAGGGGAAAGTGACACTGTAGAAAACTAATGTGAATTTGGAAACAAAGTTAAACAATGTTCTTTTTTCAAAAAAAAGTTTGCTAGACAGATGGAAAATATGGTTTCTATTCCTGAAGGTGAACAAGTTGAGAATTATGTTGTGATAAAGTTGGGGTTGGTAAATCATGTACTGCCATGACACACTTATTGCAATGGAATGCTGGCTGAATGGAATTAGAATTGTCAGGTGCTTGTTTTTGTCTACTATCAACTTGATGGGCTGAAAGGTCTTTTTTCTATCCTGTAGACTCCTCTGCTTATATAAAAGAAGAGCCACAAACACTTTATATGTATTTGCTTCTGTTACCTGTAGTGTGTATGGGTATACATTGTTGCTAGTCTTTGTATCTTATGTGTTGATACAATGAACATATTTGGGACTCAGTCTGAATCAGTCAGCAACTTTGTGTATGTGTCTGTATGCGCTCAGTAGTGATTTGCTACTTGTCAGTAACACTACTTGTCACACGTGGTTGTTGAAACTATGTAACAACGTGATGTCTTTCTTTGAGGGGGTAAGAAGGTGTAGAGCTGGATGAACACAGCAGTCCAGGCAGCATCAGAGGAGCAGAAAAGCTGACGTTTTGGGACTGGACCCTATTTCAGAAATGGGGGAGGGGAAGGGGACTCTGAAATATAGAGAGAGGTGAGGAGACGATGATGGAAGGTGGATAAAGGACCAGATAGGTGGAGAGAAGATGGACAGGTCAAGGAGGTGGGGATGAGGCTAGTAGGCAGGAAGTGCGGGTGGGGGTTGGTCAGCAAGGTGGGAGAAAAGATGGACAGGTCAAGGAGGCGGGGACGAGCTGGGCTGGTTTTGGGATGAGGTTGGGGGTGGGGAGATTTAAGCTTGTGAAGTCCACATTGAGACCATTGGGCTGCAGGGTTCCCAAGCGAAATATGAGGTGCTGTTCCTGCAGCCTTCGGGTGGCATCGTTGTGGCGCTGGAGGCGGCCTGGGATGGACATACCGTCCAAGGAGTGGGAGGCGGAGTTGAAGTGGTTTGCGACTGGGAGGTGCAGTCATTTGTCACGATGCGAGCGTAGGTGTTCGACAAAGCGGTCTCCAAGCCTCTGCTTGGTTTCCCCGATGTAGAGAAGGCCACAACGGGAACAGTGGATACAATACACCACATTAAACAGATGTGCAGGTGAACATCTGTTTAATGTGGAATGTTTTCTTGGGGCCTGGGATGGGGATGAGGGAAGAGGTGTCAGGGCAGGTGTAGCACTTCCTGCGGTTGCAGGGAAAAGTGCGAGGCGTGGTGGAACTAGTGGGGAGTGTGGAGTGGACGAGGGAGTCACAGAGAGAATGGTCCCTCCGGAAGGCAGATAAGGGTGGGGAGGGAAAAATGTCCTTGGTAGTGGGGTCAGATTGTAGGTGGTGGAAGTAGCGGAGGATGATGCGTTGAATCCGGAGGTTGGTGGAGTGATACGTGAGGACAAGGGGGATTCTGTCTTTGTTGTTATTGTGGAAGGGGGGTGTGAGGGATGAGTTGCGAGAAACGCGAGAGATGTGGTCAAAGCCATTTTCGACCACTGTGGAGGGGAAATTGCAGTCCTTGAAAAACGAGGACATCTGCGATGTCCGGGAGTGGAATGCCTCATCTCGGGAGCAGATGCGGCAGAGGTGAAGGATTTGGGAATAGAGGATGGCATTCTTGCAGGAAGGTGGGTGAGAGGAGGTGTATTCGAGGTTGCTGTGGGAGTTGGTAGGCTTGAAATAGATATCAGTTTCCAGCTGGTTGCCAGAGATGGAAACAGAGATGTCCAGGAAGGAGAGAGAGGTATCAGAGATGGTCCAGGTGAACTTAAGGTTGGGGTGGAAGGTGTTAGTAAAGTGGATGAACTGTTCGAGCTCCTCGTGGGAGCACAAGGCGGCGCCGATACAGTCATCAATATAACAGAGGGTGGGGCCAGTGTAGCTGCAGAAGAGCAGCTGTTCCATGTATCCTACAAAGAGGCAGGCATAGCTTGGGCCCATGCGTGTACCCATGGCCACCCCCTTTGTCTGTAGGAAGTGGGAGGAGTTGAAGGAGATGTTCAGGGTAAGGGCGAGTTTAGCTAAGCAGATAAGGATATCGGTGGAGGGGGACTGGTCGGGCCTGCGGGAGATGGAAGAAGCAGAGGGCTTTTAGGCCATCTGCATGGGGATTGCAAGTATACAGGGACTGGACGTCCATGGTGAAGATGAGGCGTTGAGGACCAGGGAATCGGATGTTTTGAAGGAGGTGGAGGGCGTGGGTGGTGTCACAGACGTAGGTGGGGAGTTCCTGGACCAGGGGGGAGAAAATGGAGTTGAGATCATTGGAGATAAGTTCGGTGGGGCAGGATCACGCAGAGACAATGGGTCAACTAGGGCAGTTGGGTTTGTGGATTTTGGGAAGGAGGCAGAAATGGGTGGTGCGGGGTGGGAGGTTACCTGAGGTGATGAGGTTGTGGATGGTCTGAGAGATGATGTTTTGGTGGTCAGGGCGGGGTCATGATCAAGAGGGCAGTAGGAGGAGTCTTTTTTTGTCTGGTTTGTGACATTATAAAATACCCTTACTAAATGTAAACTTGATTCCTTTCCTGTTTGAGTACTTTCAACAAGGAGTCAGCCGTTAACATTTCAAACATGATGTGAATGGTAATGGGCTATGAATGATATTAATTGGAACTAGCATGATGTCAATTCACAATGGAAACAAAAAAAAAATCTTGCCTTTTCTCAGTTGTGCTTGGTTGGTTGTATCTTTGGATACAACTCTGGAAATTGAGCTCAATATAAGTCTGATTCAATCCGCTCTGTCACTGTGGAAAGGATATTCTCCATTCTGATCGCAGTAACATACCTGCTGTTAGTTAGAAGCAGCTGCTCACACTTGGCTTTGCACCGACAAAATATTACATCATCTTGGTCCTTCGAGTATTTTCCTGGAGGAAGACAAAAGAGATATCTCCTGTAAATCAACATCAGCCAAGTTTGACAATTTCAAACAGATTAACGTATATTCAGTTAATAGTTATTAGGATGTTCCTTTTCTTTAACTTCACTTGTCAAAGGAGCAGAACTCCAAAAGCTTATGATCTTAAATAAACCTATTGGACAAGAACTTTGTGTAATGAGAATTCTGTCTTTTCTTTAAAGCCATCAATTCAAACACAAGTCTGATTCCATTCTTACATCGAGCTGCTCCTTGTCTGAGGATTTTTTTTAAAAATATATAATTCGATACCAATTGAGTGAGATTCAGAAACTAAGCAATAATTTCACAGCTCCATTTAAGGTGCTACCGAAGATGCTGCAATGTTGACACAGTTCATGTTACCAGATTCCAACACACTAACTGTTGAAAAGAACAATAGGCACTATTTCAAATGTTTTACTCCAGACATATGATCTGTTAGCTCCAATCTGCGTCCTACACAAGATACTTGTATTCCCACAATCTTGTCTATGTTTCCACTATTTACCACACAATGTCAACAAACAGCGTGAAATAGAGGCCAAACAGTAATTTGCATCAGTGTTTAGAGATTTGAAAACCACAAGAATGACCCCCAGCAGCTTCTTGCCGCTGTGTCTCCCTCAGCAGGCCCACACACAGCCCGAGAAAGGCCTCTCTCTTTCCCGCCAGGCCGCTCACTCCAAGCTCCGGGACCAGTTCCTGCCCCGCTCGGCCTCTGACAAACAGCCCCCGGCTCTCCCTGAACGGAGCCCGAATCAATGCCGGTCTCGGAGCACCCTCTGTGTCCCAAACTCACACCTCGATATGTTGCTGGAAAGAACCTGCTGGTCTCTCCATTGCGGTCTGTTTCAAACAAACCTCTTCCACTCACTGAGTAAATACTCCTCAATGGCAGCGCTGGGAGAGGGCCTCACGCATGCGCTCCTCTAGTCTGCAACAACCAGCATTTGTGGGGAGGCGGTGGGGAAAGGGCAAGTATCGCGCATGCGCTGCTTTCCCCATTTTTTTTTTTAAACCGAGCTTGCGCACAGCGCGGACCGGACACGGGATCATTGCCTGATCTGTCTGTAACAGGCAGAAGGAAAGCGCGGGGTGTCATACAGCCCAGACAAACTGATCAACCGGCCGTGTAACCGCGATTAATCAATCTTATCAAACCCGCCGATTTAAACATCTTCAAAACGAATATTTACAGAATCCCATTTTTTCGGTACATTTGTATTTCGCAAAGATTGTGAGCAGAACACGATTTGTAATTGCTGCCTGAAATGTCTTTAACAGGTAAATTGAAGGAATACACCATTAAAATATCGCCAGGGGTCCCAGCATCAAAACTAAACAAAATGTAATTCCTGTAAGGGTTAATGAGATACATAAACTGCAATATGTAACATTAGTGTCTGGGCAGAATTCCAACTCGAGGTATGAAATAACGAGATGCAGTTCCATTGACCCTCCCCATGTGATACCTTCCCCATTCTCAGTCTCCGCTCTCGTAAATCACGGCAAGTGTGATATTTGAGTTACTCGAATCA
Source organism: Rhincodon typus (assembly GCF_021869965.1). Taxonomy (NCBI): domain Eukaryota; kingdom Metazoa; phylum Chordata; class Chondrichthyes; order Orectolobiformes; family Rhincodontidae; genus Rhincodon; species Rhincodon typus. The sequence continues at coordinate 7,215 of NW_025968510.1, read as the reverse complement.
ATTCATGTTTAAGCTATGTCTGCACTCGGAACCGGGAAAGGGATCATTCGATCCGGGCTCAGCTCTTTCCTGAGAGATGTGGGTGGCTCTGAGAAGAGCCTTTGGGTTCAGGTGGTTACATGTTGCACCGACTGCTTCATTTCTTTGCTGCTTTCTTGGTCACTTTCGCTTTGGGCTTGGCCTTCGGTTTCCCCGATTTCGGGACCGGTTTTGCGGCCTTGGGGCTCTTGGTCTTTTTCACCTTCTTCACGGGAGTCTTTTTCTTAGGCGCTGCTTTCTTCACCGCTTTCTTTGGCGTTGCTGCCTTCTTGCCGGCCGCTTTCTTGCCTGTTGCTTTCTTGGCTGGGGATTTCTTCGCTGTCACCTTCTTGGCCGTTGTTTTCTTCACGGCTGGTTTCTTGGCGG
>NW_025968510.1:0-6710 GCF_021869965.1 Rhincodon typus | reverse complement strand
GTCACCGCCTTTGTACCCTCCGACACGGCGTGCTTGGCCAGCTCCCCGGGCAGCAGCAGCCGCACGGCGGTCTGAATCTCCCGGGAACTGATGGTGCTGCGCTTGTTGTAATGGGCCAGGCGGGAAGCCTCCCCCGCGATGCGCTCGAAAATATCGTTGACGAATGAGTTCATGATGCTCATGGCCTTGGAGGAGATGCTGGTGTCGGGGTGAACCTGCTTCATCACTTTGTAGATGTAGATAGAGTAACTTTCTTTCCTGGACCTTCTCTTCTTGCCGCTTTTCGCTGGCGCCCTCTTCACCACTTTCTTAGCGCCCTTCTTGGCAACTTGTCCTTTCTATACGTTTGTGTGGAGAACCATGCCTCTCGGAATTTCTGTGCATGTCGATGTTTGGCTTGGGCTACTATGGTTACTTTGTCCAACAACAACAAAGTTGCTGGAAAAGCTCAGCTGGTCTGGCAGAATCTGTAAGGAAAAAACAGAGTTAACCTTTCGGGTCCAGTGACCTTTCCTCAGAACCAGTTACTGATGAGCTTTTCCAGCAACTTTGTTTTTGTTCCTGATTTACAGCATCCACAGTTCTTTCAGTTTTTATATGGTTACTTTGTCCCATTTCAACTGACGGCCTTCATTGTCTGAATGTATTGTATAGTCAGACAATGAAGGCCATCAGGTTAACTGGGACAAAGTAACCATAGTAGCCCAAGCCAAACATAGACACACATGGGAATTCCTAGAGGCATGGTTTTCCATCCATACTTCAATCAACAAACACATAGAATCGGACCCCATATATAAACTCATACAGATCAAAACCAGAAATGACAGTACTCACCATAACGGACCAGACAGTATAAATTCCACGTGGAGCAGAACACATCACTTCATCAGAGGCTCCACTGATGATGTCACCGAGCATGGTGATGAAAACGTCTGAACAAAAACAAGCCAGCTCAGCGAGCAAGTCAGCAACATTATCCCAGCAACTACCCGAGCTGCAGATCTTTGCCAAACTTGAAATGCTGAAATTTGTTCAAACTGGGCAGGTGTGCATTGTGAATGGTGAAAAAAAACAAAAAACTTGTATTTCCTCTGTGTTGTTTGAGCATATCTAGCTGGAAATTGACTTCAGTGCATGTCTGACTCAATCTGCTCTGTGCCTGTGGGAAGGATGTTCTCTGGTCTGACAGCGGTAAAATACCTTCTGTTTGTTAGAATCTGTTGGTCACACTTGGCTTTGGACTGAGGGAATATCACTTTCTCTTAGTCCTTCAAGTATTTGCCTGGAGAAAGACAGAAGAAAAACCTCCTGTAAATCAACATCAGCCAAGTTTGATAATATTTAATTGATCAATGCAATGTTTAGTTAATAATCATTACAATATTTTCTTTCAAGCCAGGAATTTGAACAGAATTGTGTGTCTGATGCCACTCTTGCTCTCAGCTGCTCCCTGTCTGGTGATTTTACTTTTTGTTAATTCCATACCAATTGAGTGAAGTCCAGAAACTAACTAACAGGTGTACAGTTCCATGAATGGGGCTACCCAATGCAAGTGGGTCTGTGAATATGAGTTTAGTTGTTGATCTATTCATGTCAGTTCATACTTGGTGAATGATAACTACACTCACACAATCTAAGCCTTTGTTAAATTACTTATGTATTCACACAGCAGAGACTGACAGGGACAGATCGATATAGAACCATACATCCATTGAAATGATATACCACTGAAGAAGGCTGTTGGCCTATTGGCCTATCTTGTCCATTCCAACCCAAAGACAAACAGATGGCTATTCTAATCCCACCTTCCTGCACACAGCCCACAGCCCCACAGATTAAAGCACTGTCAGTTTCTGTAATGTCAATGTATTGATCAATTTGTCATCTTAGTCTCCGTTTTGTGGATATGTAAATATAGTTATCAATTTGTACCAGCCAACTTTTTCTGTATGAATATTTGAATGTAGTTATCCATCTCTACCTGTGAAAATCCAAATAGTTATTAACATGTACCCGTCAGTCTCTACAATTTCAATGTCCAAGTTTAATTACCAGCCTGTACCTGTCAGTTTTGCTCTGATCATCTGAGAGTGTCAGTATTGATCTGTATCTGTCAGTTTCTGGTTTGTTAATATATGAATGCATTTATCAATATGTACCTGTCAGTTTCAGCCAATGTGAATGTGTGAGTGCAGTTATTAATCCGTGCCTGTCAGATTCTGCTATGTGAATTTGACTGTCATTTTAAGTCTCTACCTGTCAGTTTTGTCATGTGAACAAGTGATTGTCAATCAATATGTCCCACTCAGTTGCTGCGATGAGAAAGTGTGACTGTGGTTATCAATCTACAGTCATCAATCTGTCCATGCCACTTTCTTCCATGTGAATACACGTGTGTTGTTATCAATCTGGAGCTGTCAGTTTCTGCTCTGAGAGTGTGGGTGTATTTGTCAATCTGTTCCTGTCAGTCTCAGCAATGTGCACATGTTAGTGTATTTATCAATCTTTCCTCATCAGTTTCTGCTCCCTGAATCGGAGTGTTCATTTATCATTTTTTCACTGCTGGGTTTTGGTTTTGTGAATGTGTGAATGTATTCATAATTCTGTACCTGTCCGTTTTTGCTATGAGTTTATCTGTGAATTTAGTTTCGATCTGTTCTTATCAGACTTTTGTGTGTGAATCTGTAAATGTAGTTACCAATCTATACCTGTCAGTTTTGCTTGCTGAATGTGTGTGTGTAATCGTTAGTCTATCCCTGATCGATTCCACTCTGTGAATATGAGAATGTTGGAAGCAACTGCTCCTGACAGTCTCTGCAACATGAATGTGTGATGCACTTATCAATTTTTCCCTGTTAATTTCTCTTCGGTGAATGCGAGAGTGTTATTATCAGTATATGCATGTGTTATTCTGCCCTGTGAATATTTCAACGTCTTTATCAAATTTTGGATAAATTTTAGAGATGGATAACATATTCAAATTTTGTCAGGAAATTTTCACTGCATACGAGAGTGCAGCCGTCAGTTTCTGCAATGTGAATACATGAGCGCAAGTTTGAATCTATGCCCGTCAGTTTCTGCCAAGTCAGTAAATGAGTGCAGTTATCTGTACCTGTCAGATTCTGCTGTGTGAAATTGAGTGTAAATATCAAACTGTATCTGTGATTTTATGCTTTGTGATGTGGGAGTGTTATTATCCATTTGTTCCTGTGAGTTTATTATGTGACTATGAGAGTGTAATTCCAAACCTGTCCCTGTCAGCGTCTCCTCTATATATCGAAGAAAGGAATTAATCTGTACCTGCCACTTCTTGCGATGTGAATTTCAGTGTAGATATCAACCAAGGCCTAGCAGTTTCAGCTATGAGATTGAGAGTGTTGCTATCAGTCTCTGACTTTCAGTTTCTGCTATTTCAATGTGAGTTTAGTTATCAATTTGTACCTGTCTGATTCAGCTTTATGAATACATAAATGTAGTTATCATTATGTACCAGTCAGTTTCTGCTTGGTGAATGTGTCAATCATTCCTTATCAGTACGTGTGTTGTGAGTATGTGAATGTGATTATCAACTTGTAAACCTGTCAGTTTCTGCTCTGTGAATATGAGTGTGGTGGTTATCATCCTTAGCTGTCAGTTTCTGCCACGTGAATGAACGAGTGTAGTTGTCAACCTGTTCCTGTCAGTTTGAGCTGTGTATGTGTCAGTGTAGTTATCCATCTGTATCTGTCAATTTCTGCAAGGTGAATGTGAGAGAGTAGTTATCAATATGTACCTGTGAGATTCTGCTCTGTGATTATTTGAGTATAGTTATCAAACTGTACTTGACAGTTTTTTTTTTTCCTTTATGAATGTGAGAATGTCGTCGTAAGTCTTTACCTGTTAGATTGTAATGTGGGAATGTTCGTATCAGTGTCTGCAAGGTGAGTATACTTATCTATCTGTGCCTGTCATTTTCTGCTATCTGAATGTAAGAGTGCAGTCATCAATATATGCCTCTCAGTTTCTGCTATGTCAATATGTGAGCTTGGTTTTTCATCTTTACCTGTCAGTTCCTGAGATGTGAATGTGTGGGTGCAGTTATTAACATAACCCCGAGTGTTTCTGCTTGTAAAAATGCAACCATATTCATTAAATCTTACCTGTCATTTTCAGACACGTGAATATGAAAATGTAGTTATCAGTCTGTGACTGTCGGTTTCTGTTCTGTAATTGAGAGAGTGTGCTTATCAATGTGTACCAACCAGTTTCTGTTGTGTGAATATGATTGTCGTTATCAATCTGGACCTTGTCAGTTTCTCCCCAGTGAATATTCTTGTGTAATTATCAGACTATACCTGCAAGTTTCTGCTCTGTGAATGATTAATTATTAATTCATTAGTTATTACCCTCTGCCCATCAGTTTCTGGTTTGCTAATGTGTGAGTGCATTTATCAATTTGTACGTGCCAATTTTTGCAATATGAACTTGTGCATACTGTTATCAATCCGTTCCTGTCAGCATCCCTTCTGTTAATATAAAAGTGCAGTTATCAATCTGTTCTGTCACTTTTAGCTCCATGAATTTGAGCGTGTAATTACCAATCCATAACTGTCAGGTTCAGCTGTGTGAATGTGAATAGAAAAAGCAATAGTCTAATGGTATTATTGCTGGACTATTAATCCAGAGAGCCAGATATTGTTCTGTGGACCCCGGTTCAAATCCCATCATGGCAGATGGTGGAATTTTAATTCAACAATAAACTAAAAATAAGAGTTTACTGCCAATTCTCCACGAAAAAAAATCTGGTCCTCTAACGTCCTTTTGGGAACAAAATCTGCCATCCTTCCCTGGTCTGGCCGACATGTGATTCCAGACCCACAGCAATGTGGTTGGCACTTAACTGCCTTCTGTGCACAATTAGGGATAGTCAGTGACACACACATCCCATGAATGAAAAAAAAAGGAAACATGTGGGAATGCAGTTATCAATCTGTCTCTGCCAGTCTCATTTTTTTTAATGTGATGAAAGTTATCATCCTGTCAATTTCTGCAATGCCAGTATATGACTGCAGTTATTAATTTGTACCAATTTTTCTCGGTTTACAATGTCAATATGAGAGAATTGATCTGTACCTGTCAGTTTCTGCTATGTGAGTGTATTTATCAAATTGTTCCTGTCAGTTTCTGCTTTGTCAATCTGAGAGTGCAGTTATTAATCTATACCTGTCAGTTTCTGCAAGGTGAATGTAAGAGTTCTGTTATGAACATATACCATCAGATTCTGCTCTGCGAGTATGTGAGAGCAGTTATCATGCTGTCACCATCAACTTCTGCTCTGTAAATCTGAGTGTAGTTATTCATCTGCACTGGTCAGTTTCAGGTTTGCGAATGTGAGTAATTATCATGCTCTCCCCATCTGTTTCTCTTATTTGAATGGGTTTAGTTATCATTCTGTCCTTGTGGAGGCGAGGGAACTTGGGGAAATAAATATGGATGTCTTGAAAACAGTCCACATGACATAACTGGAGGTGTTAGAGGTGGTAAAAAAACATAAAGGTGGCTAAATCGCCAGGGCCTGATCAAATTTTTGTAGATTTTCAGGATATCAGGATTTTGTGGGAAGCTGTGTTGATAATTTGAACAAATGACATTGTTTTCTTGCTTTCTTATAATATTTCATAGGTAGGATCATTCCATCCCTGTCACTTATTGCAGTATGAATGTGCGACTATGGTTATCAAATCTGTACTCTCAGTTTCTGTTATGTGAATGTGAGAGTGCAGTTATAAATCTCAGTTTCTGCAATGATAATGAGAGTGTAATTATCAGTCTCTGTCAGTTTCTGCGAGATCCAAATGTGGGTTGAGTTATTAATCAGGACCTGTCAGTTTCTGTCATATGAATGTGTGAGTGTCATCAATCTGTCCCTGACAGTTACTGTAATGCAGGTGGGTGACTGTAGTTATCAAGCTGTAGCTCTCCGTTACTGCCATGTCAATGAGTGTAGTTGTGCATCTATACCTTCGGTTTCTGATGGTCAATTCGTGAGTGTAGTTGTCATTTCTATACCTGTTTGTATTTGCTTGTCAATCTGAGCTTAGTTATCGATCTGTACTTGTCGGATTCTGCTCTGTGAAAATGTCAGATTAGTTATAAAACTGTACCTGTCAATTTAAACAATGTGAAACTGCGAGTTTTATTATTAATCTGTTCCTGTCAGTTTTTGCTGTGTGGATATGATAGATTTGTTATCAGACTTTTTCTGTCAGTAACTACCATGTGAACGTCCGAGTCTATTTACCGGTCAGTCCCTGTCAGTTTCAGCTCTGTGTATCTGAGTGTGCAGTTATTAATCTGTAACTGGCAGTCTCTGCTACGTGACTATTTCAGGGCATTTATCAATCTTTCCCTATCAGCCAGTGAGTGTGCTGTGAATATGTGAATGTGCTTAGCAATTTGGACCTGCCTGTTCTGGTATAGAAATATAAATAGCAATTTCTCCTTGTCAGTTTGTGATGTAGGTGTTTATGAGTGTAGTTAGCAATCTGTACATATATGTTTCTACAACATGAATAAGAGTACAGATATCACTCTTTCTCTGTATGTTTCTATTCTGTGAATATCTAAGTATAGTTATCAATCTGTACATGCCAGCTACTGCTTTGTGAATCTGTGAATTTAAGTTATCAATCCATGCCTGTCAGTTTCTGCTTTGAGAATGTATGAGT
>NW_025968509.1:0-24436 GCF_021869965.1 Rhincodon typus | reverse complement strand
TATCTGTGGACCTGCACTCAGGCACAGATCACCATTTTTGTCAAGGAAAAGGAGACAGGGAGAAAAGAAAGATAGAAACCTTTAACAAGAAACTACATTACACATTTACCAATATGTAGAATTATTGGTTGAGGTTGAATTTGATACAGATCACTGCAGAACAGAGTGGAATGAGAGCTGATGTCTTTTTAAAATACCACATTCAAGTAGCTTTATCACAGCCTTTCCCAAGTAATTCTAAAAAAATTTACATCCATCAATGATTCCAAATCTGATCTGGAAAGAGTTCAGCAGAGAAATTACTCCGGCAGACATGATCTGATTTTGCAACAGGACAAGAAGTGGTGCAAAGTCAGAATTACCTTCACTTTAAAAGGCACTTGCCCTCCTGCATTAAATTTCTACCTAAATTGGCCCCACTTCACAACCTACCCACCTATAAAATATACACCAGATTACAAGGATTAGGAAGCTTGAGGTTTTATCAATTCAAACGTGCAATCATTCCTGAACTTCATGATACCTAACTACAGATTTTTACTCAAGAGCTTCTGAGAAAAAAAAACAGCCATAACTGTAGAATTTCATATCAAGTGTATGGTATCAAGACAACTCCATTTAGAGTTTGAACATATATGCTGCAATTTCACTATGGAAAACACCAGTTAAAGCCAATATTCAAAAAAAGTGATGCATATGGAATACAGCAGTTAATTAAAAACTACACACATCAAGCTAAACTTAGCTAGTTTAATCTTGTGCCACACAAGGGATGGTGATGGCCCAGTGGTATTATCGCTAGACTATTAATTCAGAGACCCAGGTAATGTTCTGGAAACCTAGGTTCAAATCCTGCCATGGCAGATGGTGGAATCTGAATTCAATAATGATCTGGAATTAAGAGTCTAATGATGACTATGAAACCATCGCCGACTGTCAAGATAAACCTATCTGGTTGACCAATGTCCTTCAGGGAAGGAAATCTGCCATCCTTACCTGGTCTGGCCTACATGTGACTCTAGACCCACAGCTATATGGTTGACTCTTAACTGCCCTCTGGGCAATAAATGCTGGTCCAGCCAGCGATGCCCACATCCCATGAACGAATTTAAGAAAAACCAATTTTGAGCAACTTTGGATCAATTCCATAGCCATTCATATTGGGCAAATAGTTCCTGAAATTCCTGAATCACCCCCCAAAGTCCTAAATTAAAAAACACATAAAAATTAGACTTATTCAGCATTATTACATTTTCAATATTTGTGCATTAATTCCAGTATTTCTGCACTGCCCGTGTTTTTCCCCTTAATAGTCTCCAAGCACATTCAGCATAAAACAGACATAATGCAACCTGTAAAAGAAAATTTAATACAATGTGTTACTTACCTGGTTATTGGGAAATTGAAACTGAGCAGACTGCCTTCCAAAACAAAAGTGAAGCACATAATCTAAGGACGCAACATTCTACCATAGAGATATTTTTTGGGGGAAGAAATAATTTCAGTTTTACAGCAAGTAGAACTGCCACTGACAAAATCATTTAAAATGGGTAGCATATTATTTATGCAACTCAGGCCCATTACAGTTGTTGTATCACCCAATTGTCAGTCTTAAGATATTTAGGGAAATGAAATATTGTTTCCAGAATTAAAACCAGTCTTTGAAAGGTTCCCATTCCATAGAATGGCAAGAACTGTTAACAGATTCACGAATCAATCTAAAAGAAATGTCATGTTTGTCAGTAAGGTGCATTGCTCCAGCTCAAAAACGTACTTTTGTTGGAATTTTGAAATTTACTACTGCCTCAATCAAGTTGAAACAATACCTATACCACCTCCAGTTAGAGCAATATTCTGCATTACCAATTATACTGTGGCTTTAAGAAAGGACTATTTTAATAATCTGAAATAGAGCAACCATTTACAGATACATATTCTTTTGGGAAGAAGGAAAGAACACTCTGGATGTACATTCTGGTTTGCTCATTATGGCTATCCTACAAGTTTGATTTCTGGAGTTACCCAATATGGAATTAGAAACTTTCAATGATTTCAACAATTACCATCTCCGTTCAGAGGTAACTGCCAAGCAAAATTCTTTGTCAATTTGCTCATTACATCAGATGTCAAAATGTATCAACATAAAGACACTTTACACCAAGTGCAGAGCTCCCTAGACAAATGTTGCAAGAGCAATGCATACTTGCCACCTCTGATAAAACAGAAAGGACAACGTAAAATATGAATATTGAGGATTTTAATTCATTCAGCAGTTTGTTGCATGCAATGCTTCAAAAATGCAATTACAGAGAAAACAATCCACAAATAAATCTTGCAAAGTCATTATATTGAGAATGACTAGACAAACCTATCTCTAATAATTTTAGCAGACCTGAGTAAGCCGTTCATTCCCTTGAATGCTGGCAATCTATATCTCAACTCCTTGTGACACCTTTACATAACTGATATTAATTGAATTGGTGATTTTGAAATTTCCAACTGATTCAATATCTACGAAATGTAGAGATGAGTCCAGATTTCCAATACACTATAACAGATTCATTTCTGATTCCAAATTCACCGACCTAGGCCTAATGTTATGACTGTAAGTGAAAAAAGCCCTCAATGGCTCATTGTTCACAAATGCTACGGCATTCTGAGTAACTACTTTCCCCAAAGCAAAGTAACCACCAACACCTACAATTATTAGATCTCTATGCCAGAAACCAAATAAACAACCTTTATTTCCTACTTGCAGCCAGGTTCCATTATTTAATTTAGAAGATTCACAAATTCATCAAAGCATTTATTCATGCAGCACAAATTTTTGCAGGTATTTTAGTGGATGGCAAAACGGATTATTCATTTGTAAAACCCACCTTAATGTATGCAAGCTACCCGGTTTCATCTCATCTTTGAAATGGTCAAAGTAAAATCAGACTTACTGTGACACAAGTGAGACAGATGAGCATTTCCCATTACAGCATTAACCAGAATATAATTTTGTACCACCCCCTAAACACAAGTGTTATCTCATGAGGTGCCATTAGTAAAACTGATGTTATTCTGGAGCAGGAAATGCTATATAGGTTACCTGATAGTTTTGCGTTGTCGCCGGTGTTGGTTGTGGTGTAGTTTCTGGTGGTCTTTGTCCATAGTTGTAATCTGTCACAGAGTGCACGGCTGGATAGCTTCCATAAGCTGCTGAGGTCACTGGTCTCACTGCTTGTGTAGCGGGCACAGGAGCATACGCTGCAGTGACTGCATGGGCTGTCGGTGGAGCTTGCTGTACAGTGTAACTGGCTGGCGTGGATGGATGTGAATATGCAATGCCAGTGGCAGGCTGTGCACTAAAAGAACAAATCAGCATAAATCAGTCGGTCTAGAGGGAAAATATTTGGCAATTAGAGCATTTTTTCCATTAATATCCACAAAATTAACAGGAACATTCTTTAAAACAAACTTTGCAATTTTACCTTAACTGGGACCAGGGGCCCCTCAAGTTCTGCTGACTTTGCACAATGGAGTTTTACTGGGCCTTAGGTCTTACTCGCTAATTTTACGTGCTCAAGCTTTGTGGTTCTGAAAGTTTGGAAACAAGCAGGCAAATACTCAACAAGTTCACCATACAGAAATTGATGCATTATTATATCTTGCCTGCAAATTTGTTTGGTACCTATTATCAAGTCCACACAGACAAAAGTCTTGGAAAACTCTAATTTATGGTTTATTTACATTCTTTTCCTCCCTTAAAGTATATAACTTTATATTAGTCTGCATTGAATTACATGTCCAATATATCTGACCACTCTCCTATTCAGGTTACGTTCTCTTCCAATGCTTGGGTCAGTGGCACAATTCTCATGAGTTGGAATGTTGCAAATTCAAGTCCCACTCATATGTTTTGAGAACATAATTTAGTTTAACGCTTAAGTGAAGCACCAACGAAGTGCTGTCACGTTCAAGTTCTCACGCTTTAAACAAGACATTAAAACATTTAACCAACTTATTCAGGTCGACATACAAGATTCCAGTGCGCTGAAAGAAAACTAAGAAACTATTCTGGTGTCCTGACCAACATTCTTCCCTCAGCCAACATCAAAACAGGTTATCTGGCAAGTTTTCTGATTTATTTATGGAAAAATGTGTTGCACACAAATTGGTTATCCTATCTGTCGAAATGGAACAGTGACTAGAATTCTGAATTAAATAATTAGATTTAAAAACAATTGTGGAGAAAGAGCCACTTGAATGCAAACTTCTTTTCGGCGTATTTGGAACAGTAGCCACAGATTCAAATCATGAGAAGTTGATGGAGTAAATAGGGTCCAACAATTCTCAGTGGCAGAAGGGCCAGTAACTGAGTACAAAGATTGAAGACAAGTGGTGAAAGAATCGAGCCTTTCACTTCACAAATTTAGGTGACTTTCAGCTTCTTCGTTGTAATTATTTAGATTGCAAACAGCTGAATTCCCACCACTGACTGTTGCTGCACTCTTCATCCACAGGCTAACTTGAAAGTACTCCTTTTATGCCTCCTTGCTTACTGTCCATACTGTCGCGAGGTTGGATAGAGTACTTGTGGATTGGAAGGCAGGACGTTAGAATTTGGTGTTTGTGAAATGCTACGGGGAAAACAGTGCGTGGTCCCTTTACAAGATGATGTGCTTTTTCTATGCTTAGAGATTCAGAGAGGATGTCTGTGGGTTTGCAGGTGCACAGAGCACCTGAATTGAAACATTTGCATCAAAAGGTTGCACTGTTTGCAGTCAAAGCAGCATTTTACCAAGACAACAGGTTTTCAAATTTAGCCAATTAATTTAAACCAGGCCCTCAGATACCAAAAACCAATTAAATTTAAATCGGATGGTTTTGACAACATGGGACCAATCTACTGTAAGAAATTGATGTCATCAAGGGTACAAAAGACAAGGGCATTTGGAAAATCGGGGTACAGCCAATTGTCATCTGCCAAGAGAACAGCTCTCAGCTCTAAAAGAAAGAATCAGTGGCTCTCTCAGAATTCGATAAGCCTTAGACTAAGCTTCATCTAAATTAAAAGGAACCTCTGGCAAAAATAGTTAATGTTCCTGACAGAAGGGCTCACCAAGAAGGCGCCCAAACATTCCAGATGATGTAGCCTGGCTGTAATTTTGAAAGACCAACTTCTAACTTTTTAAATCTTGTTTTATATAAATGGGACTTTTATTTATTGGAAGAGCAAATGGTAAGAATCTTACTTATTCTGGAATAATTGGTAGTTCGAAGGGGTTTATTCAGGTTGTTAATAGTTTAGTTAATGCGTTCACTGTCAGAATTAGATAAATAAATTGTTGCTTGCTGATGATAAAGTGTGTCAGAGGTTTATTTTAGTTAACCACTCCTTTATAACAGATTGGGGGCTCTTTTGATAGATTACAGAGCAAGGCATGCCTCTCTGGCTGCTTTGGTTTTAGCTATTAGAGGGTCGACCTCCACTTTATAACAATGGTCACATATGTAATAATCATGGGGGACTTCAATATGCAGATGAACTGGGAAAATCAGGTCGGTAGCAGTTGCCAAGAAAAGCAAGTTGTGGAATGTCTAAGATTTTTTTAGCGCCAGCTTGTGGTTGAGCCCACTAGGGAATAGGCAATTCTGGATTTGGTGATACATAATAAGGCAGACTTGATTAGGCATCCTAAGAAGAAGGAACCCTGTGAAGGCAGCATCCATAATGTGATAGAATTCACCCTGCAGTTTGAGAGGGAGAAGCTTGAATCAGATGTAACTGTATCACAATTGAGTCCAATGTTAGGGATGAGATCACGGAGCACTTGGAAGTGCATGGCAAAATAGAATGAGTCAGTATGGCTTAATCAAGGGCAGGTCATGCCTGCCAAATCTGTTAGAATTGTTTGAGAAGGTAACAAGCAAGTTAGACAAAGAGGAGCTATTGGACGTGATCTAGTTGGATTTCCAGAAGGCCTTTAGCAAGGTGCCACACAGGAGGCTGCTAAATAAGAGCCCACAGTTTTAGGGGCCAGGTACTGGCATGGATTGAGGGTTGGAAGACTGGCAAAAGGCAGAGAATGAGGATAAAGGGGTCTTTTTCAGAATGGAAACTGCAACTAACAGAGTTTTGCAGGGATCAGCGTTGGCCCACATTATAAATTAAATGATCTGGAGGAAAGAACTGAGGGCATTATTGCTAAGTTTGCAGATGACAGAAAGATGGATGGATAGGATGCTCTTTGGAGTGTTGGTACAACTCAATGAGTCAAACAGCCTCTTTCCATACTGTAGAGATTCTATGATTAGGAAGGAGATCAAAGATTATGGGGAGAATTAGCAGAAGAATGGGGTTGAAAAATATATCAGCCACGATCGAACGGTGCAGGTTTGATGGGATGAATGGCCTAATTCTGCTCTTGTACCTTTTTGTCTTATTAACTCCAACTACTGTTATCTTGTCCTTTAGCACTTTTGTGTAGCTCCTTATCAAATGCCTATTGGAAATCCAGTTACATCTACTAGTTCTTTATTTGCTGTGCTAGTCGTTACCTCAAAAAAAATCTAGTAAATTTGTAAAGCATGATTTTCATAAAGTCATGTTGATTTAGGAAATCACAGTATGATTAGACAAATCACATTGTTAAAACCTCATTAATAATGGATTACTGCAATTTCTCTGACAAGTGTTACACTAACCGAGCCTAGATATTCCACCTCGTCATATCTCCCTCTCTCCTTTTTTGAATAGTGGTATTACATTTGCTAACTTCCAATTTACTATGGCTATTATAGAATCTAGAATCTAGAGTATTTTCAAAACCATACTCAGTGCATCCACAACTTCTGCAATTCTCTTTTAGAATTCTAGGGCTTTGGCCCTCCGTTGGTAGGAATTTGTTGGATTTTAGTTCGTTACTTTTTATACATTTAGAAAACCGATAAGAGCTTTTGCATGTTCCCAGCTAGTTTGCTCCCATTTTATTTTCTTTCTCCAATCAACTTTTTGGCGGCCCTTTATTAGTTTCTAACACTCCTAATCCTCAGACTTAATCCTAATCTTTGCAACTTTATTAGCCTCTTCTTTTAACCTGACATTATCCTCACCTGCCGGAGTAAGCCAGCAATGAGTAAGAAAGATCCAAAGTTTGTTTTTCAATTAAATATATTTTTGTTCAATACTTTGAATCATGTTTGAAAATGTTTCCCACTGTTTATTTACATTCATACCTTTTTAAACTTATGCACCCAGTCAACCATTGTCAGTCTTCCCCACATACCCATGTAACTGGCATTAAATTTACAATTCTTGTTTGCGGCATTGCATGGTCTCCAATAAATATACACTCTCTAAGACACAAAACCCTAACAAGAAAGGTGAATCTACCATGGCCAACAAAACAAATTAAAGACTGCATTAGATCAAAGAAAGTGTATTACAACATTGCTAGAAAATGTGTATGTTTAAAGAGAACAAATTAGAATCAAAAGAGAAGATGAATGCAAGTTAGTGAGAAACGTAAAAGTAGACTATAACATCCTTTAAAACAGCATCCTGCTCACATGGCCATTTGTCAGTCCTTGCATGCTGTAATACTCCGCAAATCAGTGCAAACTGGAGGAACAACATATCTTCAGACTAGACACTTTACACTTTACAACCTTCTGGACTTAATATTGTGTTCAACTCACTCCCATTTCTTGCCTTCTTGTTGCATTCTCTGTCACCATGTTCTTTCTCCCAACTCCAATGGGACCAATTGTTCTTTCCAGTTTGGCAGTTGGTGACACCATTGTTCGGCCATTCTCACATTCTGAATACTTAATCTGCACTGTCAGTACCATTTCTCCCCTGGAACTCTACCTCCACACTATTGCCTAAATGCTGTCCCCGCCACACTTCATGTCAGCTCTGAAGAAGAGTCATCTAGACTTGAAACGTTAGCTTGCGCTCTCTCCGTGGATATTGTCTGACCTGCTGTGATTTCCAGCACTGTATTCATTATGAAAAGAAAAAAATTGGCATGAGAAAATATGGACCCATTGTAGACACACACAGAAACATTTGAACTGGAGAATAGGGAAATGGAGGAGTAATTAAGCAATTACTTTTGGCCGGCTTCATGAAGGAAGATTCAGAAAATCTACCAGAAATACTAGGGAACCAAGGGACTTGTGAAAATGAAGAACTGATAAATAAATCAAGTAGGACTTAAAAAATTAATTGAATTCAAAATAGGAAAGTCTCCTGGACCAAATGAGCTACATCCCAGGGCTGAAAGAGGTGATTCTAGAGATAACAGATGAATTGATGGTTATTTTTCAAAATTCTATAGATTGGGAAAGATTCCTACATAGTGAAAAGGAGCCACTGTAACCCCATTATTCTTGATGGAGGGAGAGAGAAAATGGAGAACTATAAACAGGTTAGTTTCATGTCAGTAGTAAGGAAATGTTAGAATCTACTTTAAAGGGTATGATAACTAGATACTTTGGACAGAGTCAACATGGACTTACGAAATGGAAATCGCTACTGACAAAACTGTTGAGTTTTTTTGAGAACGTTAGTCCTTGCAAAGTTAAAGGAGAATTGGTGTAATCATATTTGTGAACAGGTAAAAGCTAACTACAGAAAGTTTATTTTGCATTTAACCCTAAATTACAAGTTATTTCAAGGTTGGTCAATTGCTTGGTGCTCTATTGTTGGTGCTGGGGGACATAATGATAAACTTTCTCTCAGTATTATTGCACAGTTTAAATGCCAAATCTGGAAAACCGATTCTGAAAAACTTGGGTTACAATTTCAAAAGTGTAGTTAGACAAATCTCCACACTGGCAGTGTGACCCAGTATGGATACAGAATAACTAGAAAAAGGGTTGGCAGATGCCGACCATACATCTTATACAGTCCAGAACAATCAGAGCAGTACTTTGCAACTCAACTGTACAGAGAAGGAATGAGTAGGGAAAAGGAATTTGGCTATTTGTAACGTGGGAAGTACTGATTACATCCAGCCAACCTGTATTTTCAAAACTCTAAACAATGTCCAATGTTAGATGTGATTCTACGATTGGACATAATCCTGAGTATGCTAAGAATTACACTGATACTCAATTTAAGACCATCAATTGGGCTTGCACTGCGATAGTTGTGTGTACTGGATGTTATATATATTAATACACATTCTTTGCAAATGGAAAGATAATGTGCACACATTATGCCAGTTTCAATTTAAATATGCAACAGCCATTCTCCAGTTCATTCCTCAGGGCAATACCTAACCAGAGTAAACCTGCCAACCTATCAGCACATTCTTCTCAATTTACACTGGCATTCTTACAAATGTCCTGATGAGCACAAGGTGAAAAACTGTGACAACAGGTGTCTTTTGTCAGCAAGAGAAGTTTTGTATTACTAAATGTTTGGCAATTTTTTTTTTTTAAAACTACTTATTCAGACATGATGCAACATGTCTGGGGCAACTTGAACCTGGGCTTCAGGTCAAGAGGTAGGGACACTACCATTACACCACAAAAGTCTTAACGTCTATTTGTAAATATTTTTTCAACCTGTTCAGAGATGGTCTTACCCGTCTCTGAAGCAGATGTCACTTGAACCTGGGCCTCCTGGTCCAGAGGTAGAGATGTATCCACTGCACAGAGCCCTAACAACTAATTTTTCCCAATCGAACCTATCTATTCCCCTTAATACCTTGAAAACATTTATCAAATCACCTTATCCATCTAAATTTAAGGAACATAGCTCTAGTTTGTTTAATCTCTCTGCATAAATTAGCTTTTTGGACTCTAGGCATTCATTCTACTAAATCCACACCATTTCGCAAATGACAATGTTTTTCTTAAGATATGGCACCCAGAACTGTTCAAAATACTTCCATTTGTAATCCACTCAATGTTTTGTATAGTTGAAACATGACTTCCATTTTTTTCTTGTTTTCCAGTTCTCCAAATATAAAGACCAACCTTCCATCAGCCTTTTTAAGTGTTTTCTGTGCTTGTTCAGATCTATAGGCTGGGAATCTCTCCCTGCTCCCCAGACATCCACTGTGCTTTTTCACCATTTGCTAAGTATCCAGTCAATTCTTTCTTTCTTTAAACACAAATTCATTTGCCATAGTTTTACCCATTCACTCAACCTATCAATATCTCTGAAACATTATGTTTCTTTCTTCAGTACTATATATGTAACTGAAATTTTGGATATGTGGCTTTCCAGCTCTAGGTCATCAATAAATGCAACGAACATTCAAGAGGCCAGAAATTGAAGGAGGAAACCATATATTGCAAATTAAAAGAGTATTTGCCAATTATTCTTACTTGATCTCCTCCCACTCAGCCTAACTAGGACAAAATTTGTCTACAATTCCATAAGCTACAACTTTAGTCAACAGTCTCTTATGCTGGATTTTATTCAATACGTTCTCAAAGTCCATATAAATAACATCCACAGTTATTCATCTTCAAAGAATTTAATCATTTTCCATCAGGTATAAGCTACTGTTTACAAATATGCACAATGTCTCTGATCAGCTGAAAAAATTAAAGTGTAAAGTCACCCTATTCTTAGTTATAGGTCGTAGTAATTGCCTCAAAAGACATTCAACTAATAATAATTTTCTGGTTACCCTTCTCAAATGGGCAATGACACGCCATTCCCAATGTAAAAGAAGGTTCACAAATTGAGATTGGGATCAACTTCGGACACAAAACAAAAGAGGATCAAGATGCTGATACTAAAACGGAAAAGAAAATATGAATGAAAACATATCAGAAACATAAAAAGGAAGACTGCAAACGACAAGGAAATGGCAGATAAACAGGCACTCAGTAACCGTCTTCACAAAAGCAGATACAGAATATCTCCCTGGAATATGAAGCAACCATGGGACTGGTGTACCTGAAGAGAAAAATAAATTATTAATAGAAGTAACACTTGAAATGTTACCTGATTTGAGGGCTGATAAATTTCCTGGAGCAGATGGGCTTTGCATCAGGGTAAAGGAAATCACCACAGAGGCGGTGCATGCATTTGTGGTTAACTTTTAGAATTCCATGGAATTCTAGAAAGTTTCTGGTGACTGAAGGTGGCAAATATAACCCCACTATTAAAGGAGGGAGGGAGGAGAGTGAAGAACGAAGGGCCTGGTAGTTTGATGTCATTAGGAAGGAAAATGTTTTAATCTAATATAAAAGGATGTGATAAATTGAACATTCAGAAAAGAATGTCAAAATTGGATAGCATCATAGAATCCCTACAGTGAACAGGCCATTCAGCCCAACAGGTCCACACCACTCCTCTGAAGAGCATCCCACCTAGACCCATTCCCCTATCCTTACATTTCCCTTGTCTAACCCACCTAACCTAAACATCCCTGGGCACTGTGGGCAAGTTAGCATAGCCAATCCACCTAGCCTGCACATCTTTGGACTGTGGGAGGAAACCAGAGCACCCGGAGGAAACCCACGCAGACACAGGGAGAATGTGCAAGCTCCACACAGACAATCACCCAAGGCTGGAATCGAACCCAGGTCCCTGGTGCTGTGAGGCAGCAGTGCTAACCACTGAGCCACCGCGTCGCCCATTAAGCTCGACTCTGCTGGGATTAATGTGGATTTCTAAAAGGGAAATCCTGTTAGAGAAACTTAGAATTTTTTGATGATATTACATTGTCCAGAACAAAGGAGAATCAATGAATATAGTGTATTTGAATTCTGCAAAAAGCTTTTGACTGAGGTCCCACACAGATTATTAAACACAAGTAGAACAAGTGTGATTAGGGGAACATACATATCATTATGGATTGAAAATGGGTCAATAAAAAGCAGAGATTTAAGAATGAACAAACCATTCTCAAGTTGGTGGGCTGCTACCAGTAGAGTGCTGCAAGGATTGGTGACAGGTCCACAACTGTTCACAATCTATACAATTGATTTATATATGGAGACCAATGTTATATTTTCAAATTTGCTGATGACACTGAACTGTGTAGGAATGAAAGTTACGAGGATGCAGCAAGGACAGGACCTGAATATTGAAATGCTTGTGACATTCAAGGAGGCCAGGAAGCTAGGAAAGGATGATGGGAGTGGCTCTGTTAATTAAAGTTGATATTAGCACAACAGAGAGGGATGGCCTAAATTCAGGGAACCAGAACAGAAGTGGTTTGGGTCAAGATGAGGAGTAATGAAGATAAGAGGTTACTTGTGCAGGGTCTCTATCAGTAACCACGTGGTAGGACAGGGTATCAGGGAAGAAATAGAAGCTTGTCAGAGGGTACAGCAATTACCAAAGAGGATTTAATCAACATATAGACTGGAAATATCAGATGGGCAAAATGTAGTCCAGATGAGGAATTCATTGAATGTTTTTGGAACAATTTCGTAGATCAGCATCTTACAGAACCAACCACACAGCAGGCTATATTAAGAGTTGGTTCTGACCAACAAGATAGGAGCAATTACAGACCTCAATGGAAGCGGCCCTCAGAAGCAGCAACCCTAATATGATTGAATTTTACAAATGGTTTAAAGGGAGAGAAATGTCCGTCCAAGTCCAATTTTTAAATTTAAACAAGAACAATTATGAGGACATGAGAACAGACCAAGCAAAAGTGAACTGGCAATTTAGGGTAGGGGATAGGTCAACAGGAAGTGCAGTGGCAAACATTTGAGGGATAATCAAAGCACAGGATTCATTCCAACAAATAAGAAATATTTTAAGGAATGGACCTGTCATCTGTAGTTAACAAAAAGTCAAATATAGTATCAAAAGCAAAGAAAAGATATATAACCATACAAAGACAGGCAGCAGGTCAGAACATTGAACAGAGAATTAAAAAATGCAAAAAATTACAAAATAATAAAGAGAGAAAAATCAGAAATTTAGTTTAGAAAAATTAGAGAGAAAATTGGCCAAAAATATAAAAATTGAAATGAAATGTTCTTTTTAAATATCTTGGAAAAAATAAATTAGTTAAAAAGTGAGTGTTGGTCCTATAGAAAATGAATCTGGATAATACGTAATGGAAGATAAGATAACAAACAAATTAAACAGATATTTTGCACTGGCATTCACTAAACATGACATAATAGCTTTAAGTCAGGAATTGAAAGGGAGAGAAGAACTCAAGAAAATTACAATTACCCGGGAAGTAGTACTGAGTAAATTGTCAGAACTGAGAGTTGACAAGTCCCCAGGTCCTGATGGAGATCATCTTAGAGTCTTAAAAGTAGTTAGTGGGATAGTTGATACATTGGCCTTAATTTTTCAAAACTCTTAGATTTGGGAAAAGCTCCTTTAATGTGGAAAGCAGCTATTGCAACTCCTTTATTTAAAAAAAAAGGGGGTGGAGGCAGATAGCAGGAAACTACAAGCCAGTTAAACATTTTTCACAGGGAAAATGTTAGAAGCTATTATTAAAGACATTATAACAAGGCACTTGGATAAACCAAGGTAACTAGGGACAGCCAACATGGTTTTGTCAAAGGGAAATCATGTCTAACTCATTTATTGGGGTTATTTGAAAAACAACTTTTGCTGTGATAAGGGGGATCCAGGGGATGTATTGTACTTAGATACCCAGAAGGCACTTGATAAGGTACCACAAAGATAATTGTGGAAATTAAAAATTTGTAGCGTTCAGGGTAACATATTAGCATGGATAGAAGTGTTGGCCAATTAACAAAAACTGTTTAGGAATAAATGAGTCTTTTTCAGGCTGGCAAGATGTCACGAGGGATGTGCCACAGGAGTTGGTGCTGCGTCCTCAACTCTTTACAATTTCTACAAATGATCTGCATGAAGGAACCAGAGGTACGATAGCTAAATTTACTGATGACACAAAGGTAGGTGGAAAGTAAGTTATGAAGAGGACATAAGGAGCCTACGGTGGCATATAGATAGGTTAAGTGGGAAAAGATCTGGTGAAAAACGTATGTCATGGAAAACTGTAAAAATGCCCACTTTGGCAAAAAGAATTTTAAAAAAAGCACACTATCTAAACAGTGAGAGGTTGCAGAAATATCTGGATGCCTTGCTGCATGCATCATAAAAGGTTAATATGCAAGTACAACAAATAATCAGGAAAGCTAACAGCATGTTACATTTTAATGCAAGGAGAATTAAAAGCAAGAGTAGAAAGGTTTTGCTTCAGTTATAAAGGGCATTGGTGAAACTGCATCCGAGTACTGTGTACAGTATTGATTCTAGAACCAAGGGACATAATCACAGAATAAGGGGCAGGCCATTTAAGGTTGAGATGAGGAGGAATTCCTTCCCTCAGAGGTGGATCAATCTTTGAAATTCTCTAGCCCAGAGGGCTGTGAAAGCTCAATGATTGAGCAGGTTCAAGACAAAAATCAATAGGTTTCTGGAGACTAATGAAATTAAAGTGAGATTAAGGGATTTTGACAGGTGAAAGAAAATGGCATTGAGCAGCTGCTCTGCAATGATCTAGAATGGCAGGGCTGGTTCGAGAGGCTGATTGCCCTGCACTTGTTCCTATAAAAGAACTTGAACTAATTCAGAACTGCCTGCAGCACTCCTACCCTAGTAATATTTGGTGGATTAAGCTCAAAATATTTCAACTTGAAATACAAGTTATTCATGTTATAGTCACTACCCCTGAATATTATTCACTTAAGCTCATAACTGTCTTAGAGAACAAAGAAAAACTGAAGCAGGAACTGCAGGTTGACTCTATAAATATTAAAAAACGTTTCGCTATTATTGCAAATTTCATTTTCACTCCCTTTACTCATTTCATCTGAATACAGCACTATGAAACTAAATGCATAATAGAGGTTAGAAAACCAAGGAGTGAAAAATTGCAACAAAAACAGAAGTTGCTGGAAGCTCAGCAGGTCTGGCAGCATGTGAAGATCTAACCCTTTCGAAGGGTCACCGGACCCAAAACGTTAACTCTGATTTTTTTTCTTCACACATGCTGCCAGGCCTGCTGAGCTTCCAGCAACTTCTGTTTTTGTTCCTGATTTACAGCATCTGCAGTTCTTTCGGTGGAAAATTGCAGATGCATTCAACGTTCCATTGCCACGTTAAAAATATAGCAATTGACAGTAATAATTAAAATGATATTAAAATAAATGCCAATATGTCACCAAAGCAAATGAACTATGAAAACATAAATGAAAAAAGTTGCACAATTTAAAAAAAAATTGAAGGAGGTCAGTTCAATGCATCAGAAATCATCTATAGAGCCAAACTTCTTGAATGCTACTGGTACTGCATCTCAACAGGCAAATGGAGACTGCCCCACTGCACTCCTGACCTGTACCACTTCGATAGCGAAAAGGGTTTAGGCAGTCAGGATGTGAATCACTCACCACAAAATACACAGCTTCTAACCTGCTCTTATAGCCACTATATTCATATGACTGGTCAAGAATCATTTCTCATAAATGGTGACCACATAAATGGTCACTGTCTGACAGGTGAATGACACACCTTACTATTCAGTGGCTCAAGACTGAATGTTGTCCAGGTCCCCCTTATGTGGACATGGACTGGAACTAAACACGCAGCAATCATCAGTGAACAACAACTTCTAGCTTTACGAAGAACTCCCATAACAATATCTTGAGGCTGAGCCGAAGGTTTCCAATCGCAATCTTCTTTTGTACCAGGTCCGGGGTTTCTGCTATGATGTGTTCTGGCAACGTGAGTTGGCAATAACGCAATTGACAAATAGGGCAACAGTATTTCTAAAATGCAAACTTTGTGTTGGCTATAACATGATTCCATTGAGTCCACTGGACTTGCTCTTTAAGAAAGGAATTGAAATTGTGCCACTTCACTATTTCCCATCAACCTGCTTTTTGGTTTTCGAGAATTTATTCAATGTATTTTTCAAAGTTGTTATTGAAGGGTTTTCTTTTACCTACAATACTCAAGCTGACACCTAACCATTGATTTATAAAGTTTTAGGACAACTTCCTTGTTGTTGTAAATTATGCATCCATTTATGTTCATAGTCTAACACATCTGCCTTTCTCATCAAAAATTCACTGTCACATACTTACAAGTTGCATTTACTTTCAGCAGCCACTTATCTGTCTCTGCTTATCTTTGACATCAAATACAAACGCTAAGCCATCTCTTTGCTCTCAGACAAAATAAATATGGAGCACTCGATAGATGCAGAGAGCGAGACACACGCACATGCAGAACGAGCGAGTGACACACACACACACACACGGAGCTTGAGTGTTCAGTAATATTTTTTGGTGCTCTGCCCCTAACCCTGTTTTTCCCCATAGGCCCCATTATCTCTATAGCACAATCTTGTACAATGCGATGTTACTCTAGAACACAACTATTGCGTTATAGGAGAACCCCCTATATGACTCTAAGCAGTCCACTCAAATCACAGTAACTTCGGACTCCCTAGCGCCACACTTGTCAAAGGCTGCTTTGGTTGCAAGGACAGTCACTCTCACTTCGCCTCTGGAATTCAAATCCTTTGTCCATATTGGGACAAAGATCATAATGTGAACTGGAGCAAAATGGGAACCTAAAATGAAGATTAATGAATAAGCTATTGTCTGTACTCGCTCACTTGTCACTTCATAATTGAGAATAACCTGATGAAGCAGTAATTAGTCAGATTAGAATTATTCTGTGTTTCATGGACAGGACATCCAAGGAATTTTCCATCTTGTCACCTAGATGACAGTGTTGAACCTGCACCGGAATAATTAGGTTGTAGACTTGCCTCATTTAAGCACTGTGCGCGAGATGTTTCCAAGAGTTCGTAGAATTTCCGTACCCAGCATACATAGCTGTTTCAACATGAAGGTGTTCTCTAAGGATTGCACAATTTTCAGCAGCATATGCAATATCTCAGATGAAGTATTCCATGTCTATAACCAACAAACCCTGGACAACATTCAGGCTAGGGATGATAACTGCTAAGTAACACTCGTGCCACATTTGGCAGGCAACAATCATTTATAACAAGAGAAAATCAAAACCTCAACATTCTGGGGGATAACACTGAACAGAACCTGAACTGGGCTAGCCATATAAATACTGTGGATACAAGAGCTAGTCAGAGGATAGGAGTGCTTAGTGATGTGGCTCAAAGATAACAATCTCTCCCTCAATGTCAGCAAAACTGAAGAGCTGCTCACTGACTTCCGGAAGCAAGGAGAGCATGCAGCTATCTACATCAATGGAGTTGAGATGAAGACAGTCGAGAGTGAGAGTTTCCTAGGAATGATGATCACTAATTTGTCTTGGATCACACACACTGATGCAATGGTCAAGAAAGCATAACACCTTGTTTTCCTCAGGAGGCTAAGGAAGATCAGCACGTCCATAAGGATATTCACAAACTTTTAAAGTTGCACCACAGAAAGCATTCTATCTGGATGAATCGTGGCTTGGTACAGCAACTGCTCTGCCAGGACTAAGAAACTATAGAAAGTTGTGAACACAGTCCACACCATCACGCAAACCAACCTTCCATCCACTGACTCCCTGTACACTCCTCTATGCCTCAGTAAGGCAGCCAAAGACCCCTCCCACCAAGATTACAAATCTCCTCCAACCTCTTCCATCAGGCAGAAGATACAAAAGCTTAAGCACACGTACCAACAGGTTCAAGAACAGTTTCTTCCCTACTGTTATTAGACTTCTGAATGGACCTCTCAAATTTCAAATCTAATGTTGATCTTGCTTTCTATGCATCTTCTTTGCAGCCGTAACTGTATTCCTTGCTGTGTTCAATCACCCTATGATTTTTGTATGTTATAATCTGCCTGTTCTGCACGCAAAAATATTTTCACTGTATTTAGGTATGTGACAATAATAAATCAAATCAAATTCTGTGGCAAATAACTCTCTCCTCAGTGCCTGTCCACCATCTACAAGTCAACAGCATAAAGGAATATTCGCTACTTGCCCAGATGAGTGCAGCTCCAACAACACTAGAAACTTGACACCAGACAGGACAAGGCAGCTTGCTTAATTGGCACTTAGAGTCGTAGAGTCATAGAATTGTACAGCACAGAAAGAGACCCTTTGGTCCAACTCGCGCATGCCAACCAGATATCCTAAATTAATCTAGCTCCATTTGCCAGCATTTGGCCCATACCCCTTCATCCACAACCTTCAATATTCAATCCTTTCATCACCAACACACAGTAGCAACAGTGCGTACCGTATATAATACGCACTGCACTAACACACTAAGACTCTCAGAGAGGACCTTGCAAACCTCTGACCTCTACCACGTTAAAGGACAAGGGCAGCAGATGCATGCGCATATCACCACTGGCAAGTTTCTCTCCAAGGCACACACCATGCTGACTTCAAAATGTATTATTGTTCCTTCACATTCACGGAGTGAAAATCTTGAATTCCATTCCTAATGGCACTATAAGCTTTCCCTCCAATCCTAGGACTACAGCAGTTCAAGGCAGCAGGTCACCACCACTACTTTCTCAAGGGCAATTAGGGGAAAGATAATAAATGGTGGCCAAATGAGCAACACCCACCATTGATGAACAAATTTTTTTTTTTAATTATCTGTGCTGAGGACCCAAAGAAGGAGCTAAAATGGATCAACTCAGCACTTCTCATTGAGGACAGTTTTAAAGACTTCAGCCTTGCCTTAACTACATCACTGAGGATGGCAATGTGAAGCCACATCCTCCCATCACTTCTTGAACTGTTTGCCATTAGTCATGTCTGAATGTAACGGGGCTACATAGCTTTTAACTTTTCTGTTGCTTGTGGATGCTTAGATCTATCAGATGGTATTTCCACAACTGAGCGTGCATGGAATCCTAAACGGTAACTTGACCAGGCTGCCAGCTGATTTGGCACTGCTGCTGACTTGGTCACCAACATCCAATATTGAAAAGGCTGGGCAATATAGTTATGACAGGCTATGGGTTACAGATTGTGGTGACACACAATTTTGCAACTCAATTTAAAACAATGCGCAGAAAAGATTGAAGGATGCTAATGGAATTCAGAGGATGCAACAATAAGAGATTAAGCAAATTGAGGGTTACTTTCTGAGTAAGTGAAAAGGCAAAAGACATCTGACAGAGGTGCTCAAATTAGACAAAGGTTCGACAGAGAGGATTGGGACAAAGCTCTTCTCTTATGGGCAATATAAGAGGAATAATTATTAGACAGTTAGTAATAGACCAAAGTAGTAATTTATGGGAGACACCTTTATACCAGCAAAAAGGAATTTAACACCGAAGTAGTTGCTACCAGTAGTGTTGACACATTTAGGTTTCATTCAAATAGTAAGGTAAAATCACCACAGTCTTAGCAGACCATAGGACTGCTCTCAGAAGCAACTGGTGGTAGTTTAACTTCAGGGTCACCACAGCTTAGGCAAGGGGAGAGGTTGAGGAGGAGAGTCCTTCACGGTAACCACAAACCCATGCTGTTAACTTCACACTACATCACAAACCTGCCATCAGCCCACTAAGCCAACTGAACCACGAGTCAAATCAAAAACATGGGGTCACTGATGATTCAGGAAGGTGGGAAGAGGTAATTAGAATAAGATAATGCTCAGGATCAGTATGAATGCCAGGATAGACCAGTTAAGTTCAAACGGCTATTTCTGTGCAGATTTTACATAACACGATGTGGCAAACACCACTAGTAAAAATCAGAGCTTTGTACGAAACCTCAAAACCAGGTGCCATATTCTCAGGCGGTCCCAGACTCCAAAAGCATGAAGTTACACAGCTCCTTTCATCTCCATTTCTCCTGAAATCCACAGGCTTTTCAAACCCAGGCTTGGCAACACCCAACGACAAGCACTTGACTGATCTTGCCTCCTCTCAACTATCCTATCCTTTGTGGGATCTACACTGCAGGCCTGAGTCCTTCGCTTAGGTTTTTTGAAGCTTTTCTTTCATAACTAGCTTATCACTTTTCAGTACTGACAATAAACACCAGCCATATGAAATGTACAGTTAGTGCCTATCAGCTACTAGGTACCAAAAAGGAAAACAACAGAACGTTCAGCACCACAATCAGTAATGCCATTTCGTGTAAACATCCATTCTCAGATTTGGCTGGTCGACTAAGTATTAGGTTTTGCTCTCATGTGAAAATTGGTTACTACATTCCCGAATAATTTTGAAATAAAGATACCCCCACCTCCCTTTCTTTCATGAAAGCCATTTTCGGAAACTATTCTCTCATCTCTCTCCTCCACTGTGAGGTGAATTCTTGGATTTCTTTTTGTAAGACTGAGGTCCCCTGAGCAGTTGCCTCTATCACTCTCCTATTAAGCTAACCCTGAACTTGTACCTCGTTCTATTTTCTCTCCAAACTCTCAATTTCTCAGAGCTCATTGTATCCACAAGAACCATCCCCTGCTCTTTCAAACCTAGTCCTGCTAAACTAACCAACCAGCTTTCTTTCCTGGTTCCCATTTCAGCTGGCATTATCAGTTTCCTCTGTGCAGGTTCTGTCCTTTTCTCCTCTAAATCTGTTATCACTTATCTCCTCAAAAATGCCCTCAATCTCTACCTTGCAAATTACCATCCAAGCCTCAACTTTTGTTTCCCCTCCAAGCCTCAACTTTTGTTTCCCCTCCATATTCCTGAATGCGTTCTCACCTCCCAAATTCAAATTTGGATCATAAGAATAAATAGTCAGGAACATAAGTAGACCATACGGGCCGTCAAGGCTGCTCTGATATTCAATACCAATCAATCCATGATACTAATCACTGGCATCAACTCCTTTCCTACCCTTTCCGTGGAGTCCGATTTCATGGGCAATCAAAAATCTATTTCAATTATGAAATTTCCACAACGTTCGAGTGGAAAAAAAAATTCAAAGACTTACAACCCTTTGTGTGAAGAAATATATGAATATGGTCAGTTTCCCAGAATTCCACTTTTAAGTTAATTCCCTTTAATTTCTCACCCATGCCACAGCGCTGAAGTAGTTTTCAAGGTAACAAAATGATATGACAAAGGCTGACAATTTCTCATCTTTCTTCACCTGTCCACAACCTTTGGCAGTTGACTTCTCCTTCAGCCAGCTAGGTTGGACTTAAATCATTCTCATCTAACCATGGTTAGCAAATTATCAATGGTTTATTTTCCCATTTCTACAGTTACTCTTAATTTCCCAAAGATCTCTCTTGCCCACCCAATCTTATGTACATGCTGCTCCTCGGCAACATCCAAAGAGTTTCCACACGTATCTAAGTCCAACTCAAAAGCTTCTCGACCACTCTGCAGTCTCCAAACCACTGACGGTTAAATAGAAAACTTGCACATGAAAGAATACAAGTGTGCTACCGTAACGTATGCAAAACAAATGCTTGACCATTTCAACAAAACCAATTGTTGAATGCAAAAATAGTTCTGCTATTCGGAAATTGGGAAACGATTCCAGACAAGGAAACAGCTACATTTGTACTATACGTGAAATCAATAGAGGGGAGGCCTAGAAAAACAGATATAGATGACAAGTCAGAATTCAAAAGGGCCAAGGATGTTGACAGGATTTGACAAGAGCCCCCCAATGGAACACAACTTTTTCAATTTTTATGTTTGAATTTCATCCTAAAATCCAATGGCTACCAAACTTCTGTGATTAAAGGTCAGCCAAATTTAGGTGAAATTAAATGTTTCTCGACAGGAAACTTTTTGCAAAACTGATTTACTAATAAAATGAGTTTCTTCTACAAATAATGCATTTAAAAAGGAAGCAGATTATTCAATAAGACAACAGAACATATTTCAACTGCTAACACTAAACTACACTGTCGATTTCACAGTTTACTAAGAGACGAGTAGTATTTTCTTAGCTTTACAATGAGACGTTCCAACCCATTCACAGATCATAGAATATTCCAAAAGTCAGAATCTGAAATAAGCGAACTAACTGGATAGGTACTCTAATGCAAATACAGTTATGATAAATGTTTTAAAAATATAGCGAACGATAAGTAGAAACAAGATGAAAACCGGTTTAAAGATCAGAAAGCCTAAAGCTAGGCAATGCTCCTCCCATGGAACGATAACGGTGCAGTCATAGGGCAGCAACGCCATCATCTAAACCGGTGGCAGAAAGGTAAAATGAGAAACGAGGCAGGTAGTTGCCACCTGTACCTCCCCCCTCCTCAACCCAACCCAACACAACCAAACCCAAACCCACACCCACATCGAGGTCGGTACCTGGGCTCCTTCCCCCATGGTCAGGGAAGGTGTGCAGCACTGAATCCCGAGGGGAGAGAGAGTGGGGAGAGGAGCTGCACCCAGTGACTGTGCAC
This sequence comes from Rhincodon typus, assembly GCF_021869965.1. Lineage (NCBI taxonomy): Eukaryota > Metazoa > Chordata > Chondrichthyes > Orectolobiformes > Rhincodontidae > Rhincodon > Rhincodon typus. The sequence continues at coordinate 2,135 of NW_025968509.1, read as the reverse complement.
ATCTGTTCGTTGCTGTAGTCCGGAGGGCCTGGTTACGGCCGCCATTTTGCGGTAACCGAGGGTCCCGCCGTTAATTCAGACCCAGCACGAGGGGGAATGTAAGGGTTTTCATGTGGGGGAAGGAATGAGAGGGGAGGGGGGTGTGAGAGGAAAACAGTTTCGCTACTGAGGGAGGGATGTCCGTATGGGTAGCTTTGCCGGCGTTTAACGGTCCCTCCCGTACTGGACCGGCTCTGCCACCCCCCTCCTACCTGTACTGAGCGCCGCCATGCGCGAATCCGTAGTAGTTACTCGCCGCCATCTTGGCGTCTTCGCCCAACCGGCCGGGCACTGCGTCACGTGACCGAGCCGGCGCCGGGTTGTGTGGGGGGGGAAGGGCAGGATAGAGGGAGGTGGGGGAGAATCAAACAAAACTTTATTAGCATCACCTCTGCGAACCACCACAATAACGATCGCAAATAACTTCCATTCACGACTCTCAATCGCGGGCACACTAGTGCCCCTTGACTAAATAAAAACTACTGCAGTCGGTCATTGTGTGAGAGAAGAGTCTGTGAACCCCTAGGACATAATAAAGCGAAGCCGCGGGGAGGGGAACGAAAAGTCTCGGAATACAACATGAGCAAAGCGGCTTATTGCACCAGCTTTTGTTTTAATTGGAGTTGATCATTCAATCGCAGTTCAGTCAATGTCGTGAATGGCGAAGGAAACTACCAGACTCTTGAATCGACCACAAGTCAACCAAGCAAGAAAGAAAGGTTTTCGAGGGGAATTAAATAATAATGCCATGGACTTTAACGTTTCGAGTTCGGTGACACTTCTTCAGAACCTGTTCTGAGAAAGAACCACTGGACCCGAAACGTTAACTCTGCCTACTGTCCAAAGATGCTGCCAGACTTGTTGAGTTCTACCAGGAAATTCTGCTTTTGTTTCAGATTTCCAGCATCTGCAGTTTTTTTTTCAATCCACGGTCTTTACTGAATGGGGCCCTGCGGCATTATGGATGGACAGACCGGATGCCTCCGCCCTACCCGCCTTCCGATTGGCCGACACCCCTGTCAATCACGGGCCGTTTCCGGCTGCTGAGGAAGAAGAGGAAAATTCCGCGGAAAGCGGCGGTTCCGTGAAGCCGGGTTCGGGACACACCAAACTCCGGCTGGGCGCCCTACCCCGAGCTGCTTCAGATACTATAGACTGAACACCGCCCGAGCCACTGATTTGAAAGGGATGAGGTAGCGTTTCTCCCCGCCTCCCGCACCCCGGCGGCTGGAAGCTCCTGGCGGCAGGGCCGGGTGATGCGGTAGGACCTGGTGCTATCGGTACTCACCGTAAGCGAAGGAGACTATCGGACATATAGGAATCATTAGCTTCCCTGCGTCTGACCGCGACCTTTCACCTCGCCGATACCCCCCACTCCGCGCTCCCTGTGCGCACACATACACCGTCTGCGCGGTGACGACGTGACCGGCGCCGTGCGTGCGCGCGAACGTGGCTTGGAGTCCATTCAGGGATAAAAGGGGTAGTTTTACCTCCCACCCGACAGGCGGCGCTGCGTACCTCCCAATCAATGCGCTTTTATGAATCCCAAGAAACGGGGTAGGTTTAAATTCTTCCAACAACCTCATGAAACTAGAAAAGTATAGTAGTAATACTGGCAATGTTGTAAGACACGTTTATCCCTTAACAGAACCATCAAAAGGGTCCATTTCAATTACCAGGTAATACGAATGTTGATAGAATAGCAGATGTTTGCTCTTTAAACATTGAGGGGCTTTATCCCTCAAAAAAGGGTAATCGGGAACTTAGAAGACATTTTGACTTTTAATAAACAAAATTTCAACCTCAAGATATGTAAGTTGTATTAACATAACTGAGTAACCAGTACATATCCAGAGAGATCTAAACTTCCAGGTTTTATAGTGTAAACATAGTGTGTAGTGTATGTGGTCTTCTCTACATTGGGAAAAAGAAGCGTAGACTAAGCAACCACTTTGCAGAACAGAGGTAGTAGGAACTGCAGATGCTGGAGAATCTGAGACAACAAGGTGCAGAGCTGGATGAACACAGCAGGCCAAGCAGCATCAGAGGAGCAGGAAGGCTGACGTTTCAGTCTAGGCCCGAAACGTCAGCTTTCC
>NW_025968508.1:12580-24439 GCF_021869965.1 Rhincodon typus | reverse complement strand
TGCTCCTATGATGCTGCTTGGCCTGCTGTGTTCATCCAGCCCTGCACTTTGTTGTCTCTTTTTGACTTTTGTTCTTTTCTGCTGCAAGAAAAGATGAATAACAAGATGCCATTGGCCAACAGCATTATGTGTTTGAGGAAATCTCCCTCCAGATTGGTTTGCATGGATTATGTTTTCTTCCCAAGTGTGATTTCGATATATTTTTCACTTCACTTGTTATGAAGTTGTTGCTGAATAGTTTCTGTGAGCCCTGCATCCAGACTCAGACAAACCACTCTGCAGAAATAAGGAACAACTCACATTCTTACAGTACTGTTCAGAATTTGGAATGTCCCAAATGAATGAATTCATTCGAAAAATATTTTGAGGGACCAACTCAGTGAAATACCTCATCTTAAAGAATTCTACTTTCATACTTGGCCTTTTAAAGTAAAAACAAACCCATACTAAACTTCAGTACAAGCAATCAATATGAATTAATTCATAATTCATGATTTCTCATTTGCTAGTCAACATATAACAAGCTCTGTCAACAATATCAAACTGTGGGTCATTTGCATGTAACATTGTCATGAATGAAGTGACCCTGGGGCTCAACATAATAAAAAAGTCAATCCAGGACATCTCTGCAGGAAATAGTAGGAACTGCCACTGCTGGAGAATCTGAGATAACAAGGTGCAGAGCTGGATGAACACAGCAGGCCAAGCAGCATCAGAGGAGCAGGAAAGCTGACGTTTCGGGTCTGGACCCTTCTTCATCCATCCATCCTTCCTCCATCTCTGCAGGAGTTCCTCAGGGGAGTGTCCTAGGCCCAACCATCTTCAGCTGTTTCATCAATGGCCTTCCGTCCATCACAAGGTCAGGAGTGGGGATGTTCGTTGATGATTGGACAATGTTCAGCATCATTCACGACTCTTTAGATACTGAAGCAGTCCGTGTTCACATGCAACAAGATCTGGACAATATCCAGGCTTGGGCCGACAAGTGGCAAGTAACATTCGCGCCACACAAATGCCAGACTATAACCATCACCAATAAGAGACAATCTAACTACCATCCATTGACATTCAATGGTGTTACCATCACTGAATCCCCCACTGTTAACATCCTGGAGGTTACCACTGACAACAAAAGATCAAAGGCCAGGTCTCCTGCAGCAAATAATTCACCACCTGACTCCTCAAAGCCTGTTTGCCATCTAGACAACACAAGTAAGGAGTGTGAACAATACTCCCCACTTAGACAAAGCAGCCCACTTGATTGCCATCACATCCACACCCTCCTCCACCGACGCTCAGTAGCAGTAATGTGTACTATCTACAAGATGCTGCAGAATTTTACCAAAGATCCTCACACAGCTTCCATCCAGAAGGACAAGGGCAGTAGGTACATGGGAACACCACACCTGCAAGATCTCCTCCAAGCCACTCACCATCCTGATTTGGAAATATATCGCTGTTCATTCTCTGTAGCTGGGTCAAAATCCTGCGAATTCTCTTCCTGAGGGCATTGGGGTCAACCTACAGCACATGGACTGTAGATAACTGCTCAGAGTTTGCAAATTCTCTCCATGTCATAGTCATATAGTTACACAACACGGAAACAAATCCTTTGGTCCAACCAGTCCATGCCAACCATAATCTCAATCTAAACTAGTCCCATCTGCCTGTTCCTGGCCTATATCCCTCCAAACCTTTCCTATTCATGTACTTATCCAAATGTCTTTTAAACATTATAATTGTACCCACATTCACCACTTCCTCAGGAAGTTCATTCCACACGCAAACCACCCTCTGTGTAAAAAATTTGCCCCCATTTCTTTTTTAAATCTCTCTCCTCTCACCTTAAAAATGTGCTCCCAGTCTTGAAATTCCCCATCTTAGCGAAAAGACAATTACCATTAACTGTATCTATACCCCTCCCTCATTATTCTATATACATCTATCAGGTAGCCTCTCAGCCTCCTACGCTCCAGTGAAACAAGTCCCAGCCTATCCAGCCTTTGTTTATAACTCAAACCTTCCACACCTGGCAACATCCTGGTAAATCTCTTCTGAACCCTCTCCAGCTTGATAATATCCTTCCTATAACTGGGCAACCAGAACTGAACACAATATTTCAGAACAGGCCTCATCAATGTCCTGTACAACCTCAACATGACTTTCCAACTCCTAAACTCAAAGGACTGAGCAATGAAGGCAAGTGTGCCAAATGACTTTTTAACTGCCCTGTCTATATGTGATGTAAACTTTAAAGAATTATATACCTGCACCCCCAGGTCCCTCTGTTCTACAACATTACCCAAGACTCTACCATTAATTGTATAAGCCCTACCCTTGTTTGTTGTACCAAAATACAATACCTCACTTTTATCCAGATAGACCTCCTTCTGCCATTTTTCAGTGCATTGACCCATTTGATGAAGATCCCTTTGTAATCTTATAAAACTTTCTTCACTGTCTACTATGTCACCAATTTTGGTGTCACCCACAAACTTACTAACCATGCCTTCTATGTTCTCATCCAAATCATTTATATAAATGACAAACAAAAGAAGACCCAGAACCGATCCCAATGGAACGCCGCTGGTGACAGGCCTCCAGCCTGAAAAGCAACCGTCCACCATCACTCTGTATCCTGCTGTTAAGCCAATTATGTATCCAATTGACAAACTCACCCTGAATCCCATGTGACCTAACTTTACTGATTAGTCTACCATGCAGAGCCTTGTCAAAGGCTTTACTAAAATCTAAATAAATAACATCTACTACTCTGCTATCATCAATGTTTTGGTAACTTCCTCAAAAAATCTCAAGTTTGTGAGACATGATTTTCTTTGCATAAACCATGCTGTCTATCCCGAATCAATTTTTGCCCCTTTAAATGTCCATGAATCCTATCTTTTATAATTACCCCCAACAATTTACCCACAACCAAATTCACACTCACAGGTCTGTAATTCCATGGTTTCTCCTTACAGCCTTTCTTAAACAAAAGTACAACATTAGCCACCTTCCAGTTATCAGGCACCTCACCTGTAGTTATAGATGATGCAAGTATTTTTGCAAGGGGTCTCATAATTTTCTCCCATACTTCCCACAACAGTCTGGGATACATTAGATCAGGTCCCGGAGATTTATCTATCTTTATATTCTCTGAAACCTCCCAAACTTCCTCTTCTGTCATGTGAACTGTCTTAAAACATCACAATTTATCTCTGTGCATTCTCTAGATGCCATTTCTTTCTCTACAATAAAAACTAACTATGTGGGTTTCCCCCTGGTGCTCCAGTTTCCTCCCACAGTCCAAAGATGTGCAGGTTGGGTGGATTGGCCATGCTAAATTGTCCATCATGTCCAGGGATGTGCAGACTAGGTGGATTAGTCATGAGAAATGCAGGGTTACAGGGATAGGATGGGGGCTGGGTCTGGCTTGGATACTCTTCAGGACGTTGGTGTGGACTTGATGGGCCGAATGGCCTGATTCCACACTGTAGGGATTCTATGATTCTATGCGGGGCTTCAGGAAGGCAGCTCACCACCATTTTCTCAAGGAGTCACTGGAGATGGGCAACAAAAGCTGACACAGCGAGAGATGCCCACACCCATTAATGAATATAAACAAAGGGCCCAATCATAACAGTATTTAGAGAGGGCAGATTTAAATTCTCTGTGTGTGAAAAATGCTTCATCATGTCCCCTGTAAATGTCAGAGCTCTAATTTAAAGTTCAAGTTGCTGTCGTTCTGCATTTCCTCATCCAAGCAAATGGTTCCTCTGTATCGCGGCTATTCAATTCTAATATACTCACAAACACTGCAATTAAATTACTTCTCAAACTTCAAACTACATGCAAAACACATCTGTGGTACCTGCCTGCATAACTTAGTTCCTTAAATCCTAACAATATTGTGAAAAATCTGGACTATTCCCCCAATCCTGGGGAATATTACCCCCCTAGCCACTGCAATACAGCAAGGTTAGATCACATGGAAGGGAGAACTAGCTATTTGGATACAGAACTGGCTCAAAGGTAGGATGCAGAGGATGATGGTGGAGGGTTACTTTTCAGACTGGAAACCTGTGACCAGCAGTATGCCACAGGGATCAGTGCTGGGTCCACTGCTTTTCATCATTTACATAAAGGACTTGGATGTGAATATAGGAGGTATGGTCAGTAAGTTTGCAGATGACACCAAAATTGGACATATAGTGGACAGTGAAGAAGGTTATCTCAGATTACAACAGGATCTTGATCAGATGGGCCAATGGGCCGAGGAGTGGCAGATGGAGTTTAATTTAGATAAATGTGAGATGCTGTATTTTGGAAAGGCAAGTCAGGGCAGGACTTATACACTTAATGGTAAGGTCCTGGTAAGTGTTGCTGAACAAAGAGACCTTGGAGCGCAGGTTCATAGTTTCTTCAAAGTGGAATCGCAGGTAGACAGCATTGAAGGCGGCATTTGGTACGCTTGCCTTTATTGGCCAATACATTGAGTATAGGAGTTGGGAGGTCATGTTGCGGCTGTACAGGACATTGGTTAGGCCATTATTGGAATACTGCGTGCAATTCTGGTCTCCCTGCTATAGGAAGGATGTTGTGAAAGTTGAAAGGGTTCAGAAAAGATTTACAAGGATGTTGCCAGGGTTGGAGGGTTTGAGCTACAGGGAGAGGATGAATAGGCTGGGGCTATTTTCCCTGGAGTGTCAGAGGCTGAGGGGTGACCTTATACAGGCTTATAAAATCAATGAGGGGCATGGATCGGATAAATAGACAAGGTCTTTTCCCCCAGATTGGGGGAGTCCAAAGCTATGGGAGGTTTAAGGTGAGAGGGGAAAGATTTAAAAGTGATCTAAGGGGCAAAATTTTCACACAGAGGGTGGTGCATGTATGGAATGAGCTGCCAGAGGAAGTGGTGGAGGCTGGAACGATTACAACATTTAAAAGGCATCTGGATGGGTATATGAATAGCAGGGGTTTAGAGGGATATGAGCCAGATGCTGGCAAATGGGACTATTTTAAGATATTTGATCAACACGGACGAGTTGGACTGAAGGGTCTATTTCCGTGCTATACAGCTCTATTACTCTATAATATGCCCAGCCTAAGGGAAGTGATGACCTAGTGGTATTGCCACTAGACTAATCCAGAAACCCAGGTCATGTTCTGCAATTTTGGGTCAAATCCCATTAGGGCAGATAAAATTTCAATCATGGTGACACTGAAACCACTGTATCGGGTTCACTAACATGCAGGTGGAAGTTCGATCGGACACATTACCCACAGGTCGACAGATCCAAACAATCATCTGTTACTTATATCCTTCTCGGGGTACTTGTAGTGCAGTGGTAATGTTCCTGCCTCTGTGCCAGGAGACTTGGGTCCAGGTCCTATCTGCTTTGGCAGTGTGCCATAAGAGATCTGAACAGTTATCTCCATCCACTTTCAGGTCTGGTGCTCACCACAGGGGGCTGTGACCAAGACTCTGCCTACCTGAACTTCCCTTTCATATTGCGCTCGGTATTCCAAAAGCCTTTTCAATTACTCTCTGTATCTGAGCTGTGTCATTGTGGAATCTGGGACCGTGCCACATAAATCTCTTTGACCCTCCACAACTCCAAGTCCCTCACCATTTGGAAAATTGGAATTTGGCCTTCTTGAAACTAAAGCTTTGACACTCCCACATAGAACTCCCACTGCCATGGTTACTTTTTCCAACTCACCCAATTTGTACCATTAATACTGTGTACTGTGCTTCCTAATTCAATATTGAGAGAACACACGACCAAGAGAAATAGAAACAGGAGGAGGCTATTCTGTCCCTCGAGCCTGTTCTACCATTCAATAGGATCATGACTGATCTGACACTCCTCACATCCAGTTTCTGCCCTTTCCCCATAATCTTTGATTTCCTGACTGGTCAAGAATCTTTCTCAGCCTTAAATACAAGGACTGACCTACAGCTCTCTGTGGCAAGGAGTTCCAAACACCCAGAAACTTCTGAGTGAAGAAATTCCTCCTCATCTCAGTCTTAAATTGGTGCCCCTTTATTCTGACACTGTGGCCTCTGGTCCTGGACTCTCCCATGAGGGGAAACATCCTCTCAGCATTTACCCTGTCAATCCTCTTAAGAATCCAATATGTTTCAATGAGATCACCTCTTATTCTTCCAAACTCTAGTGAGTAGATTCTCAACCCTTGTTAGCCTCTCTTTCAATCTTTAGCCTTTGTTCATAAGACAATGCCCCCCATACCAGGGATCATCCTACCGCACCTTCTCTGAACTACCTCCAAATGAAATGATATCTTTCCTTGAAAAAGGGGGACAAAAATTGCACTCCAAAATATACTCCAGATGTGGTCTCAGGAGCACTTTGTACTTGAATTTGTAACTTTTTATTTCTTCATTCAAGTTTTTTTTTGTGTATATCTTTTGATAAGCAGAAGACACTTCTGTTGCCATTTCTCACATATCACCAATCAGACTATTCCTTCACTGTGTCTCCGACCTCTCAGTGTCACTAGTGTCAATGTGTTACTTACAATTCTGGCCACTTTCAATTCCCATAGTAATCCTATGTGCAGGAGTTAAAGTGCGTTCTGAAAGACAGCACTCAGTCACTCCCCTAGTTACCCACGTGAAATAGCCACTAATATCAGTTATCTCTCATTGATCAGATAATTCTTAACAACATATTGTACTCAGTCATTCTGTCGCTCAGAATACATTCCAATAATTTCCCCACAATCTATCATCATTTAATTTTTCTTCTGTCCATTCTGAAAGAATGCAGTGACATTTACGATTCTCCCACCCAGTTCCTCAATCGGGAAAAACTGGATAATTTCAGCTAAGACACCTGTAGGGCTTTCTCATCTGGATATTGTAATATTTGGGGAGAAACTATTGAAGATTTGTCCATCGTTATTTTCTTCAATTTAAACATGTTGAATCCACTAAATACTTGCCTTTGACTTACACTGTAGACTTCATACATCTTTTAAGATTATGTAATGGTTTTATATCGTACTAACTACATAGTCCAGTTCACTGCGATCAATTCTCATCTGTTGAACTTTTAAATCTCTAAAGACGGCAGAAATTAAGCAGCAACAGTTTTCATTAACGACAAGTAACCTTGCTGCGCCCAGACATTGTTAAACCACTTCTTGCGATATGGATATATTGACAAAGTGATCAGTGGCCCATAACCTCGCGGTATCGGTAAGCATGTTGCACTCAGACCCGGGTCCAATGATGAAGAGAGACTTTTTGGGGAAAGGAGCAAGATAGTCCAACCGCTGGAGAGAAACTCCTGTGTAGATAGGGCAGACCCTTCCACACGCTTCAAAAAGAGTGATAACTGAAAGTTTGGAAACTGTCCACCTTCAGCTGATATGTTGTTCACTAAATGGGAGCTGCATTCCAAGGAGAAAGATCTCACTGAGATATTTCCTCAGTTACTGACACTTTTAATGTCTGCACTAAACACTCAGCCAGACTGCTGTCGGGTTTAAAGCTTTAGTTTTCATCTTATATACTTTTTAGAAAGTAGAATTATGCAAATTGCGTATTAAACATTTTAACTGAAAATTAAAAGTGAAAAACTTGATTCCACAATCTTATCTGAAATGTTTGCATTGTAATGGTGCAGCCTGTTAGCTTTTCTGTATTGCTGTGTACTAATCAATATTACTGAGCTATTATCTCGTTTTTGAAACCTCTCAGTATGTTTGCAGAAAGTTTTTTTTTGCTTCACTTACCTGGGCTGATCTGAATTTGTGTTGGGGGGACAGCTGCTGCAGAAACCAGCACAAGAGGCAGGATCAGATACACTGTGCTTCTGCTAAACATTGTGACTGCACTTGGACTCGCTCCCACTCCCAGCTCACAGGCACAGAGCTCTCTCCTGCACCTCTCTCCTCTCTCTACTCTCAGCCAGGCTGTCGCACCCCAAGCTTCGGCCAAGCCCTCCCTTTATGGAAATAAGACACGGTTCAAGAGGCTGCTTTTGTATTCTGAAAAGGTCTGTTAAGCTCCGCAGAGAGAGAGAGAGAGATAACATAATGCTAAGGATTTGGGTTAAGGGAATGCATATTGTATTCTCTTCATAACTTTTATAATGTTTGAGCCCCAGCTGAAAACAACCACTGTATTTTGGGAATGATGACTGTAATTTACAGTATACAGGGAAATAATTTGGTGGAAAACTCTCTCATGGTGCCAGTGCAGTTGGTCAAATGGTTTTCTGTGCTGATCAATTAATGGAAATAGCCTTGATGTGTTGTTGCTGGTGTTGGACTGGATTGGACAAGGTCAGAAATCACACGATACCAGGTTATAGTCCAACAGGTTTATTTAAAAACACAAGCTTTCGGAGCTCAGCTCCTTCCTCAGGCATAGTGAGAGAGACTGGGTAAAAGACACAGAATTTATAAGCAGAAAAGTAACAATCCTAAAACTGGCCACCTCTTGTTGAATCTTTAATCAGTTAGGAAGGAGACTACTGATTAAAATGCAAAATCCAGATTCCTTTCAAGTCACTGTCCCAAGATAATTAAAGGTTTTATCAATGTATACAAGGGGTGATATCTCAGGTCAGACAATGCATTTTAGGTGCGAGAAACTCTCTGTTATAAACTGGGGTCAGGTTTCTTTGAGCAAAACAGAATGTATCTGCAACTACACAAACATCTTGGATGAAGTAATTCATGTATGTGTCTGTGTCTACATATGTGCGTGTGTGAGAGTGAGAGAAAGAAACAGAGAGAAAGAGAAAGAGAGAGAGAGAAAGAGACAGAGAGAAAGAAAGAGAATGTGTGCATGTGTGTGCCTGAGAGACAGAGTGTGAGGGAGTATATGTATGTGAGAGAGTGTTTGTGCATGTGTGAGTGAGTGTGTGTGTGTGCATGTGTGAGGGTCTATGTAAGTGTGTGTGTGCTAGTGTGTGTGTGTGTTTGTATGAGAGTGTGTGTGTGTGGGAGAGTGTGGGTGTGTGTGTGAGTGCGTGTGTGAGGGTCTGTGTGAGTGTGTGTGTGTGAGTGTGTGTGTTTGTATGAGAGTGTGTGTGTGTGTGCGTGTGTATGTGTGTGTATGTGTGTGTGAGTGAGTGTGTATGTGTGAGTGTGTGTGTGTGAGAGTCTGTGTGTGTGTGTGCGTGCGTGTGAGAGTCTGTGTGAGTGTGTGTGTGCGAGTGTGTGTGTTTGTGAGTGTGTGTGTGTGTGAGTGTGTGTGTGTGTGTGTGTCTGTGTGAGTGTGTGTGTGTGTTGTGTGTGTGTGCGTGTGTGCGTGTGCGTGTGTGTGTGTTTGTATGAGAGTGTGTGTGTGTGCATGTGTGAGGATCTGTGTGAGTGTGTGTGTTTATATGAGAATGTGTGTGTGTGCGTGAGTGTGTGTGTTTGTATGAGAATGTGTGTGTGTGTGTGTGTGTGTGTGTATGTGTGTGAGAGTGTGTGTGAGTGTATATATAGTGTGGTGGGGTCACCTGGAGTGCGACATGAACCCAAGATCCCGGTTGAGACCATCCTCGTGGGTACCGAACTTGGCTATCAGCCTCTGCTCAGCCACTCCGCATTGTTGTGTATCTCCAAGTCTGCCTTGGAGAACACTTACCTGGAGATCCAAGGCTGAATGTCCCACTGGGAGGGAACATTCCTGCCTGGGGATTGTTGTAAGGTGTCCATTCATCTGTTGTCATAGCGACTGCATGGCCTCACCAATGTACCATGCCTCGGGGCGTTTGAGAGAGATAACATTGGCTGAGTCACATGAGTATCTGCTGTGTATGTGGTGGGTGTTGTTCCCATGTGTGATGGTAGTGTCCATCTCGATGATCTGACATGTCTTACAGAGGTTGCCATGACAGGGCTGTATAGTGTTGTGGTCAATGTTGTCCTGAAGTCTGGGTAGTTTGCTGTGAACAATGGGCTGTTTAAGGTTTGGCGGTTGTTTGAAGGCGAGAAGTGGAGGTGTGGGGGAAGATCTTGGCGAGTTGCTCATCGTCATCGATAATGTGTTGAAGGCAGCGAAGAACATGGTGTGGTTTCTCTGCTCCCGGGAAATACTGGACGATGGACAGTACCCCATCAGTTTGTATCTCATGTCTGTCTTCTAATTTCAAAGATTTAAAAGTGACCTAAGGGGCAAATTTTTCACACAAAGGGTGGTGTGTGTACGGAATTAGCTGCCAGAGGAAGTGGTGGAGGCTGGTACAATTACAACATTTAAAAGGCATCCGGATGGGTATATGAATAGGAAGGGTTTAGAGGGATATTGGCCAAATGCTGGAAAATGGGACTAGATTTATCTAGGCTATCTGGTCGGCATGGACAAGTTGGACCAAAGGGTCTGTTTCTGTGCTGTACAGCTCTACGACTCTATGAGAATAGTGGAGAATTGTCTGTATAAAGGAGCTAATCCAGACCATGTGACAGAGGAAGAACTGTAGTCTCTAGAGCTGCTGAAATTGATAAGGAATTGAATAGATTGCATATCCTTAAAGTTTACAAGTCACTGGGCCCAGGTCCAGGATACTGAGGGAAATGACAATGGAAAGGGTAGAGACACTGACCATAATTTCTCAGTCTTCCTTAGATGGTGCCAGGGGATTGGAGAATTGCAAATGTACTTCCATTCAACAACAGTGTGAAGATAAACTTTGCAACTATAGGCCAATCAGTCTTACTTTGGCGGTGGAGAAACATTTAAGAACAATAATTCAGAACAAAATTAACAGTTACTTGGGAAAACGCAGATTCACTAAGGAAAGTGGCATATAAATGCAGAGTCTCTTAATTTTGGTTGCAAGAACACAAAGAGAGAAAATAAAGGACATTGGGGCATAACATGACATAAAAACACAGCCACATGATCAGACAGTGTTGGGTCGAGGGAAGTAACTTCAGTTCTCCATGCTTCTCAGCATTTTCTGATTTTTAATTCAATTTACAAGTGAATTAATTGCAGAGGGACAAGAATACACAGGAGCAAGATGAAAGAAAGCAGAGAGTTTTATTTTTTAATCAGACTCCAAAGGAAACGAGTTGAAAGTAATTTGTTGAGCAGGAAATAAATTGTAAAAGTGTCCTGAAGTCCCCTGGTGAGCTGCATGCTGTGGCAACACCAACTTTCATCAGAGACATAAAACTAAACTTCATTATAATTATTGACTTGTCAGCTAATCTACAATCATTAAACCAACGCTGAATGTTGAGGGGTTTCCTTTAGCTGCAGTGAAAGGCTTTTGCTTTCCGTAATTTGATGACGTTTCTCTTTCCAGTCTCCTGAGTGCCTACATCAAAAAAAACCAATGAAGAATATTTCGACAGTCAATCAATCAGTGGTTGCATAAATACATTGAACTACACTCGCTGTATATCAGGGAAATTGGAAGCCTATTCAAAAATCACGTTTGTTGTCAGTTTTAATCAATCTTCCTAGAGAAAGTTCCTACTTCTCTTTGAGTTCAAGCTTCTTGCACAAAGCATTTTGTTTCAAAAATGCATCTGATCAAAAAAAAACAGTGATTGGAATGTTTTGCGTTTCAGTTCAATCAGTTCCAAACAGGATCATTAAAATTACTGATGGAAATGGTCATGAAAGATGAAGGGAATAGGATCAACTTTGAAGTTGTATTAATGCTCGTTCTTAACAAGTGCTTCCACATTGAGTTTCACTGATTGTGGATTGTGCAGGGCAGGAGAAAAAAAAGTTAAATAAAGGAATGGCTGTAAAAAATCTTTAATTTGAAATGAAGTAGAACATGCTGAATATTGGCAACAGTAGATCTGCAACTGGGAAGAAGAATAAAGGAGAGATAGTAGGAACTGCAGATGCTGGAGAATCCGAGACAACAAGGT
>NW_025968508.1:6701-12080 GCF_021869965.1 Rhincodon typus | reverse complement strand
ACATACATACACACACATGCACACACAAGTACAAACCTACACACACATACACACACAGACACATACACATGCACACACAGACACACACACGTACATACGCACACACATGCACACGCACACACGTACACACACTCACTCTCTCTCACACAGACACACACATTACACGCACACACACACATACAGGCACGCACACATACACACAGACACACACTCACATAAACACACATGCACACACACACAAAGACACACACACACACGCACGCACACACCACTGAGCAGCAGTCACTTCGGGATCTAATGTTGCATTAAAATCTGAAGAATGTTGTTATCACGATGAGATGAGAGGGATTTTAACTTGCTGACTTTGCAGTGTAGCCTGGGGCAGTGGGTGTCCTGGAATGTTCTTTGCAGCTGGAATGGTATTTGCTTCTCTCAGACAGACACTGCATTCAGGAAGTGAGATTAGAATAAAGAACAGTCCAACTCAGGAACAGGCCCTTCAGCCCACCAAGACTGTGCCAACACCACACTTTTGAAACTAAAAACCTTATGTTTCTACACAGTCTTGTATCCCTTTATTCGCTGTCTATTCACATATCTGTCAAGATGCCTCTTAAATGTTGCTATTGTATCTGCCTCCACCACTTCCTCTAGCAGCACATTCCAGGCACTTACCACCCTCTGTGTAAAACAACCTGCCTCTCACATCTTCCCCACTTTTACCTTAAACCTATGCCCTCTAGTAATTGACATTTCTACCCTGGGAAAAAGACTCTGACTATCCATTCTATCCATTCCTCTCATCATTTTGTAAACTTCTGTCAGGTCGCCCCCTCAACCTCTGATGTTCTAGTGAAAACAAATCAAGTGTGTCCAATCGCTCCTCATAACCCTCAAAACCAGGCCATGTCCTGGGAAACCATTTCTGTCCCCTCTCCAAAGTCTCCACATCCTTCTGGGAGTGTGGTGACCAGAACTGTATGCAATATTCCAAATGTGGCCGAACTAAAGTTCTATCCAGCTTCAACACGACTTGACGATTTTTATACTTGATGCCGACCAATGAGACAAATATGCCATATGCCTTCTTCCCCACCTTATCCACTTGTGTTGACACTTTCGACATACCCTGGAATATCAACACAGCCCCTCCTGAGACCCATCACCCACCATCTCCTTTTCCTTTGAGAAAACCGATGCAAAGTATTCATTAAGGACGTCACCCACTTCCTCTGGCTCCACATGTAAATTCCCTCCTTTATCGTTGAGTGGACCTACCCTTGCCCGAGCAACCCTCTTGCTCCTTATGTATGTGTAAAATACCTTCAGATTCTCCTTAATTCTGTTTGTCAAAGACATTTCCTGGCCCCTTTTAGCCCTCCTAATTCCTTGTTTGAGTTCTTTCCTGTTTGTATTCTTCCACGACTCTGTCTGTCTTCAGTTTCCTCAACCTTACATATGCCTCCTTTCTTTTTTTGACTAAATTCACAATTTCTCTTGTCATCCAAGGTTCCTGAATCTCGCCATCCTTATCCTTCACTTTCACAGAAACATGTTGGTCCTGAACCTACTGCTCCAGTTCCCACATCCCCCACGACGCTAGATTAAACCCTCCCGAGTGGTGATAGTAAACTTCCCTGCCAGGATATTGGTGCCCCTCCAGTTTAGGTATAACTCGTCCTTTTTGTACAGGTCCCTCCTGCCCCGGAAGGTATCCCAGTGATCCACATACCTGAAGCCCTCCCTCCTACACCAGCTCTTTCGCCACATGTTTAACAGCACTATCTTCCCATTCCCAACCTCAGTGGCACTTGGCACAGGAAGTAATCCCGAGATTACAAAAGTAGATGTCCTGTTTTTTCAACTTCCTACCGAACTCCCTGAATTCCCTTTGCAGGAACTTATCCCTCTTCCTGCCTGTGTAATTAGTACCAATGTGTACCATGACCACTGGCTGATCACCCTCCCTTTTTCAGACTGCCCTGTGCCTGCTCAGGGGACATCCTTCACCCTGGCATCAGGGAGGCACATACCATCCTGGATTCTCACCCGCAGCCAGAGAAACACCTATCTGTGCCCCTCACTATACAGTCCCCTATCACTTTGCTGTGCTGCACATTGACCCTCCCTGCTGTATAACAGAGCCAGCTGTGATGCCAGGGCTCTGGCTGTTCCTCTCACTGTCCCCGATAAACCATCACCCCCAACAGTATCCATATCGGTGTACTTGTTTGAGAGGGGCATAGCCACAGGGTCTTCCCACTCTGCGTGCCTCCTCCCATCTAGCAGTCATCTGTCTATCTGCCTCAACCCTGGGTGTGCCCATGTCTCTAAAACCCCTCCCTATGATGCTTTCTGCATCCTGCATGCTCCCAACTGAGTCCAAGTGCCGCTCCAACCCATCCATGAGGTCTGACAGGAACTGTAATTGGTCACACGTCCTGCAGATGTAGCTGTCAGGGACGTTCAAACTGTCTCAGATTCCCACAGGAGAAACACACCACCCTACTCACTGCCATTTTTACCCTCCAGCAACAATTTAATTAAAACATTCATCATGTTTCTCCACAGTATTTGTCCAGCTGATGTCCTCTCTTGTTCCAGTTCATCAGATGTTTTTCCTTTATTTCTGAGCTGACATTGCCCTCCCTAAGGCCTGGTCAATATCTATTCAATTTCCCACACATTCCACACTGTCCCCTTGCTCTCCTCCCAGATAACGTTGCCTCTCATTCCCATTTCAAACATACAAACTGAGTGTGTTTTTTCAAGTGATTTTCTTATTAAATTACGAACCATTTTACAAAAGTTGCAATATTTTATTTTAGTCCATCCAATGCTAGACATGCGGAGGTGCCAGTGTTGGACTGGGGTGGACAAGGTCAGAGGTCACACGACACCAGGTTAGAGTCCAACAGGTTTGTTTAAAAATACAAGCTTCATCAGGTGATGTGAAGAGAGACACACAGGCACAGAATTTATAGGTAACTCATGGTGGTGAGGAAAAGGTGGGTTTCTATGGAGTGATGCAGTCTTTCTGACATGCTTAGCCATGCTGTGCTCGCTCTCCCGACAAGGGCTCGATCTCCTCAGCTTTGGCCCAGTCTCTGGGAGACCTCAGGCTGCCTGCTCTCCCTCACTGTCACACACACCGGGGGGATCTCCCTCACCGTCACAGACACCGGGGTGGGGAATATCTCTCACTGTCAGGGACACTGGGTGGGGATCTCCTCACTGTCATGTTAGGCTCACTCTTCCCACATTCGCCTCAATCGCCAAAGTCCCTACTTCAGGCCATCAGCTGCTGCCATGATCAGACCCAATGGTGCTGTGTCACCATCATGGCTACTTCTTCCACAGCCGGGCTCTCTCCAGGGGGTAAGCAAGTAGAAAAAAACTAACAAAAAGTACCAAGCAAAAGAAAAATGAGAAAAGAAGAATGAAGAAGAAAAGTGTACAGATTGGACAAGCCTACTCCACCGACGCCATCTTTGGCATGCTGTTCGTTTGTCAGGTGCAGTGAAGCCAAGCACACAGGCAGAGACTTTAACGCAGAGACATCAAAACATCATACAAATGGTGTGAGTGGCTGAATAATACATCTCTGCGGGTGATCAAATGTGTCAGACAGTGTGATAAAGTGCCAACAGCTGATTAACAGCGAAGGGATGACCTATAATCTGATTAATTGAGGCAGAGAGATAATTACAAAAAATTAAAAATAACATGATGCTGGAGACAAACTAAAAGACTGGAATAACATGATAGCATGACACCCGCCCTCCTCCTCTGGCCCAAAAAACAGTCTCTGGTGTGTTGATAAGGTAAGTGTTTTTCTTTTTTTATCGTGTGCTGGTAAGTAAAGTGATTTGGTACAAACTTTTTTCATTTCATTTATCTAGTATTTGATATTATAGTGGGACTAAGTTAAGCTTAAGAGTAAAAATGGCAGGAGATCCCAGGCCTGTGTTATGCTCCTCTTGCTCAATGTGGGAGCTCAGGGACGCGGCTGATGTCCCTGACTCCTACACGTGCAGGAAGTGTGTCCAGCTGCAGCTCTTGTTAGACCGCATGACGGCTCTGGAGCTGCGGATGGACTCACTTTGGAGCATCCGTGATGCTGAGGAAGTCGTGGAAAGCACGTTCAGCAAATTGGTCACACCACAGATTATGATTGCTGAGGGAGAAAGGGTTTGGGTGACCAAAAGGCAGAGAAAAAGCAGGAAGGCAGGTGTCCCCTGCAGTCATCTCCCTCCAAAACAGGTATACCGTTTTGGAGACTGTTGGGGGAGATGGCTCACCAGGGGAAGGCAGCAGTAGCCAGGTTCATGGCACCATGGCTGGCTCTGCTGTACAGAAGGGCAGGAAAAAGAGTGGAAGGGCTATAGTCATAGGGGATTCGATTGTAAGGGGAGTAGATAGGCGGTTCTGTGGTCGAAAACGAGACTCCCGAATGCTATGTTGCCTCCCAGGTGCACGGGTCAGGGACGTCTCAGATCGACTGCAGGACATTCTGAAAGGGGGGGGTGAACAGCCAGCTGTCGTGGTGCATATAGGTACCAATGATATAGGTAAAAAAACGGGATGAGGTCCTACAAGCAGAATTTAGGGAGTTAGGAGCCAAGTTAAAAAGTAGGACCTCAGAGGTAGTAATCTCAGGATTGCTACCAGTGCCACGTGCTAGTCAGAGTAGAAATGAAAGAATAGGCAGGATAAATGAGTGCCTTGAGAGATGGTGCAGGAGGGAGGGGTTCAGATTTTTGGGACATTGGGACCTGTTTTGGGGGAGGTGGGTCTATTATAAATCGGACGGTCTACACCTGGGCAGGACTGGAACCAATGTCCTAGGGGCTGCTTTTGCTAACACTGTTGGGGAGGGTTTAAACTGATGTGGCAGGGGGATGGGAGCCAAATGAGAAGGTTAGTGGACATTAAGGAGGTTGTAACTAAAGCCTGGAAGGAACTAGATAATGAAGTCAGTGTGACTAAGGGGAAGAGGAGGCAGAGAGCAGATGATGAACGCAGAGGGACAGGTAGTCTGAGGTGCATTTGTTTTAATGCGAGAAGTGTAGTAGGTAAGGAAGATGAACTTAGGGCTTGGATTAATACCTGGGAGTATGATGTTATTGCTATTACTGAGACTTGGTTGAGGGAAGGGCAAGATTGGCAACTAAATATCCCAGGATATAGATGCTTCAGGCGGGATAGAGAGGGAGGTAAAAGGGGTGGAAGAGTTGCATTACTGGTCAAAGAGGATATCAAAGCTGTGCTGAAGGAGGGCACTATGGAGGACTCGAGCAGTGAGGCAATATGGGCAGAGCTCAGAAATAGGTAGGGTGCGGTAACAATGTTGGGGCTGTACTACAGGCCTCCCAACAG
>NW_025968508.1:0-6601 GCF_021869965.1 Rhincodon typus | reverse complement strand
AGTAGGGGATTACTTTGGGAATAGTGATCACAATTCTGTAAGTTTTACAATACTGATGGACAAAGACGAGAGTGGTCCTAAAGGAAGAGTGCTGAATTGGGGGAAGGCCAACTATAGCAAAATTCGGCAGGAGCTGGGGAATGTGGATTGGGAGCAGCTGTTTGAGGGTAAATCCACATTTGATATGTGGGAGGCTTTTAAAGAGAGGTTGATGAGAGTGCAGGAGAGACATGTCCCTGTGAAAATGAGGGATAGAAAGGGCAAGATTAGGGAACCATGGATGACATGTGAAATTGTGAGACTAGCAAAGAGGAAAAAGGAAGCATACATAAGGTCTAGGCGACTGAAAACTGACGAAGCTTTGGAAGAATATTGGGAAAGTAGGACCAATCTGAAACAAGGAATTAAGAGAGCTAAAAGGGGTCATGAAATATCTTCAGCAAACAGGGTTAAGGAAAATCCCAAAGCCTTTTATTCATACATAAGGAGAAAGAGGGTAACTAGAGAAAGGGTTGGCCCACTCAAGGACAAAGGAGGGAAGTTATGCGAGGAGTCAGAGAAAATGAGTGAGATTCTTAATGAGTACTTTGCGTCGGTATTCACCAAGGAGAGGGACATGATGGATGTTGAGGTTAGGGAAAGATGTTTGATTACTGTAGGTCAAGTCGGCATAAGGAGGGTGGATGCGTTGGGTATTCTAAAAGGCATTAGGGTGGACAAGTCCCCAGGATCTATCCCAGGTTACTGAGGGAAGCGAGAGAGGAAATAGCTGGGGCCTTAACAGATATCTTTGCAGCATCCTTGAGCACGGCTGAGGTCCCAGAGGACTGGAGAATTGCTAATGTTGTCCCCTTGTTTAAGAAGGGTAGCAAGGATAATCCAGGTAATTATAGACTGGCGAGCCTGACGTCAGTTTTGGGGAAGTTGCTGGAGAAGATACTGAGGGATAGGATCTATTTACATTTGGAAGAAAATGGGCTTATTAGTGATAGGCAGCATGGTTTTGTGCAGGGAAGGTCATGTCTTACCAACTTGATAGAATTCTTTGAGGAAGTGACAAAGTCGATAGATGAGGGAAGGGCTGTAGATGTCATATACATGGACTTCAGTAAGGCGTTTGATAAGGTTCCCCATGGTAGGCTGATGGAGAAAGTGAAGTCGCATGGGGTCCAGGGTGTACTAGCTAGCTGGATAGAGAACTGGCTGGGCAACAGGAGACAGAGAGTTATAGTGGGAGTTTCTCAAAATGGAGAACTGTGACCAGTGGTGTTCCACAGGGATCCGTGTTGGGACCACTGCTGTTTGTGATATACATAAATGATCTGGAGGAAGGTATAGATGGTCTGATTAGCAAGTTTGCAGATGACACTAAGATTGGTGGAATAGCAGATAGTGAAGGGGATGGTCGGAGAATGCAGCAGAATATAGATTGATTGGAGAGTTGGGCGGAGAAATGGCAGATGGAGTTCAATCCAGGCAAATGTGAGGTGATGCATTCTGGAAGATCCAATTCAAGAGCGAACTATATGGTAAATGGAAAAGCCCTGGGGAAAATTGATGCACAGAGAGATCTGGGTGTTCAGGTCCATTGTACCCTGAAGGTGGCAATGCAGGTCGATAGAGTGGTCAAGAAGGCATACGGCATGCTTTCATTCATTGGACGGGGTATTGGAGTACAAGAGTTGGCAGGTCATGTTACAGTTGTATAGGACTTTGGTTCGACCGCATTTGGAATACTGCCTACAGTTCTGGTCGCCACATTACCAAAAGGATGTGGATGCTTTGGAGAGGGTGCAGAGGAGGTTCACCAGGATGTTGCCTGGTATGCACGGCACTAGCTATGAAGCGAGGTTGAGTAGACTCGGATTATTTACATTAGAAAGACGGAGGTTGAGGGAGGTCCTGATTGAGGTCTACAAAATCATGAGGGGTATAGACAGGGTGAACAGCAAGAAGCTTTCCCAGAGTGGGGGCCTCAATTACTAGGGGTCACGATTTCAAGGTGAGAGGGGAAAAGTTTAAGTGAGATATGTGTGGAAAGTTCTTTACGCAGAGGGTGGTGGGTGCCTGGAATGCGTTGCCAGCGGAGGTGGTAGAGGCGGGCACGATAGCGTCATTTAAGATGTATCTAGACAGATACATGAATGGGCAGGGAGCAGAGGGTTACAGATCCTTGGAAAATAGGCGACAGGTTTAGATAGAGGATCTGGATCTGCGCAGGCTTGGAGGGCCAAAGGGCCTGTTCCTGTGCTGTAATTTTCTTTGTTCTTTGTTCTTTGAGGTATAAGAGACGCATGCTGAGGGTCTAACCAAAGTAATAAGTAATCCAAAACAGACTAATTAAAGTAGAGGGATCGTAACAAGTTATGAAGGTGATGGTGTTCAAACAGGACGGTAAGGAAGATTTTACAGAGGTGAAACAGTGTGGGTGGTGCCACATGTAGCATGACATAAACCCAATATCACGGTTGAGGCCGCCTTAATGAGTACAGGACTTGGCTGTCAGCCTCTACTTGGTGACTCTGCATTGTTGTGTATCTCGAAGTCCACCTTGGAGGATGTTTACCTGAAGATCCGAGGCCGAATGTCCCTGACACTGAAGTGTTCCCCAACGGGGAGGGAACATCCCTGCCTGGTGATTGTTGTGCAATGTCCATTCATCTGTTGTCATAGCGTCTACACGGCCTCACCAATGTACCATGCCTCGGGGCATCCTTGCCTGCAGCGTTTGAGAGAGATAACATTGGCCGAGTCACATGAGTATCTGCCGTGTATGTGGTGGATGGTGTTCCCACGTGTGATGGAGTGTCCATGTTGATGATCTGACATGTCTTACAGAGGTTGCCATGACAGGGCTGTATAGTGTTGTGGTCAACGTTGTCCTGAAGGCTGGGTAGTTTGCTGTGAACAAAGGGCTGTTTAAGGTTTGGCGGTTGTTTGAAGGTGAGAAGTGGAGGCGTGGGGAAGATCTTGGTGAGATTGTCATCGTCATCAATGACATGTTGAAGGCTGCAGGGAACATGGTGTAGTTTCTTTGCTCCGGGGAAGTACTGTACACAACTTTGTAACACTTTCTCGAATATACTCCATGGCCCAGGCTCCAGCACCTTCTGTGGTAATGAGTTTCACAGGTTGACCACCCTCTGAGTGAAGAAATGTTTCCTCATCTCGGTCTGAAATGGTTTACCCCGAATCCTGAGACTGTATCCCCTGATTCTAGACTCCCCAACCAGGGTACAGCATTCTCCCTGTATCTAGTCTGTCCAGCCCTGTTAGAATTTTACATTTTGATCAGATCCCCTCTCATCCTTCTAAACTCTAATGAATACAGGCCCTGTCAAAACCGATCTCTGCTCACAGGACAGCCTTGTCATCCCTGGTATCAGCCGAGTAAATCTCCACTGCACTCCCTCTATGGCAAGTATATCCTCTCTTAGGTAGGGAAACCAAAACTGCATGTAATGCTCCAGGTGTGGTCTCACCAAGGCCCTGTATAACTGCAGTAAGACACCCCTTTCTCTGAACTCAAATCCTCCTGCAATGACAGCCAATATACTGTTTACCTTCCTAATTGCTTGCTTCAGCTGCCTGACTACTTTCATTGACTGGTGTGTACAAGGACACCCAGATCCCTTTGTATATCCATACTTCCCAATATATCGCCACTTTGATCATACTCTCCCTTTCTGCTAAGGACATAGGACAGTACAACACAGTACAGGCCCTTCGGCCCATGATGTTGTGCTGACCTATTATCCTACTAAGATCAATCTACCCTGTGTACCCTACATTTTACTATCCTCCATGTGCCTGTCCAAGAGTCGCCTAAAAGTCTCTAAAGTATCTGACTCCACTACCACTGCCGGCTCTGCATTCCACACACCCACCACTCTCTGTGTAAAGAACCTACCTCTGACATCTCCCCTATACCTTCCTCCAATCACCTTAAAATTATGCCCCCTCGTAATAGTCATTTCCGCCCTGGGAAAAAGTGTCTGTCTATCCACTCTACCCATGCCTCTCATCATCTTGTAAACCTCTATCAAGCCACCTCTCATCCTTCTTCGCTCCAATGAAAAAAGCCCTAGCTCCCTCAACCTTTCCTCATAAGACCTGCCCTCCAGGCCAGGCAGCATCCTGGTAAATCTTCTCTGCACCTTCTCTAAACTTCCACATCTTTCCTTTAATGAGGTGACCAGAACTGAACATTATATTCCAAGTGTGGTGTAACCAGACTTTCATAGATCCGCAGCATAACCTCACGGCTCTTAAACTCAATTCCCCTGCCAATGAAAGCCAACACACCATATGCCTTTTTTACAAACCTATCAACCCTGTCAACTTTACAACCCTATCAATGATCTCACATGGAAGTATATAACTTCACATTTAGCCATGTTGCACTGCATCTGCTGCATGTGTGTTCCCTCATTCCAGTTTCTAAATCACCCTGAAGCCTCTACCGAATGGATCCTACGCCCTGATGGGCTGAGGTAAACATTGTAAACTTTCAGCAAATCACAGCACCATCTCAGCCAGTGAGGGCCAATCAGCACCTGGTCTGTCTTTATTTTTGGTTTAATGCAGGAAGATGACAGACAAGACACAGATGGAAAGTGATGCCTTTGCTTGCAGAGGCAGTGAGGTTGTTGAAGGAAAAACTGTGAAGGTTTTCACCAGAGTAACAGGACTCGAAAGACAGGGACAGTCTTCTTTCTATCAAGTAAACAGACCACATGTGTGTGAGGCTTGACAGAAAAGTTTCTCAGATTGAAATGGAGTCTGATTGTAGCTGCTGCTAATATGGGGGTATACATTGATACGCATCACACTTTGAGCAAACTAACAACTGGCTTTATCAATTCTTAGGAGATTGAAGAAATGTCAGGTATAAATATCAGGTCACATAAGATTTTATTACTACACTGCTTGCTCATAGAATCATAGAATGTTACAGCACAGAAGGAGGCCATTCAGCCCATGGTGTCTGTATTGGCTCAAGAAGGAGCTACCCAGCTAGTCCCAGTCTCCAACCCTATCTCTGTAACCCTCTAACTTCATCCCTTTCAAATATCTATCCCGGTCTCTTTTGAAACATCCTACGGAATCTGCCTCCACCACTGTCACAGGCGGCACATTCCAAATCCTAACAACTCTCTGTGTAAAGACATTTCTCCTCATCTCACTCCTCGCTCTCCTGCTGACAATCCTGAAATTGTGATCCCTCGTCACTGACAGACCAACAGTGGGAACAGAATACCCTTTATCACCCTGTCAAAATTGTTCCTAATTTTGACACCTCAATAAGGTCACCTCTTAATCTTCTCTGCCCCAGGGAGAATGAGCCCAATATCTCTAATCTTTCCTTGAATCTAAATGGAGTCAGGCAGCAAGATGCAAAGAGAAGGTCTGATGGAACTCCCAATGACATTCATTACCCAGACTCCTACAGGACTAACTAACATATTAAAACCCAACAGGCCAAGTATGACTGATCTGGATTCAAACCAGATGCAAATATGAAATGAGAAAGTTAAAAACATACATTTAAACAGTTTTCATGAAAATCATTCCCAGAGAGTTGAAGGTGCCAGGCAGTAATCTGTAATACTGTTAGTGGGGGCACGCTGCCCTAGTGAAGAAAGACAGTTGCTGTGTTCCTGGGAAAAGGTTGCAATGATGCAACTTTTGCTCAGTTTTCACTTCCAAAGCACTGTTTCTTGTTCCACTTGCCATATCACTGTGTGATGGTCAGGAACACTTCATTTGGCCCCAGGAGACAGTATTTCAGGCACGCTCAGTGAAGGGTGGTACCAGCTAATGCTGCAGCTCCACAAATGGAGATGTATCTTTTGTGGTGTTTACAGGCTGTTACCATATTTGTTCATGTAATTAACCCTGGAATGTAAGGAAGTATTCAGTTTGTATTGATAAGGGGTGTCCCATTGTCATTATCTCTACTGAAAGATAACCCTCCATCTTAGCAGCACTTCCCCATCACTGTATTGAAGTATCAGTCTGGATTCGAAATGGCAAATTGCAGACAGGGTGTTAAACTCCTGTCAGTCTGAGAGATGGTTATTGCTAAACCAAGACAAACAGCTTTGGAATCATGAGTAACTGAAACTGGAACACCAAAGTGATTACAACTAGTTTACTGTTAAATTTATGTTTTACTGCAAATAGTAAATGTGCATTATATAATGTATTTGATGGCACAAAAAAGGGCCTGTAATACTTTCTACGTAATAATGTTGCAGCTAAGGTCTCAAAAAATTCTAATCTTGATGTTTCTATTACTACTGTTAGAATTGATACTTTTCCTCTTAGCATTTGTTCCAACTTTCCTTTTAATGAATTGCAATTTTTAAAAAATAATAAATGCATTTTGGATTTTTGAGAAATGAATTTGTCTCCATAACTGGTGTTTTATTTCTCCTGGTGTCTCTGATCTCTGCAGCATGTGTGTGTACCCATCAGATAGGCTTAGACTAACAGGTAGTCAGTACCTGAAAGGAAAGGGAAACAACAGAATTCTTTTTGACTTTTGAATCAGAGATAGTAGGAACTGCAGATGCTGGAGAATCCGAGACAACAAGGT
>NW_025968507.1:14997-24439 GCF_021869965.1 Rhincodon typus | reverse complement strand
TCTCTTCCTACCATGTATCATCTAACTCGCTGGTGTCTTTTTTTTTTCTCTCCCTCACAGCTATGGGGCCTACAACACCCAATCCAGCCAAGGGGGCTACTCTCAGCCTCCACCTCAAGGCTACAGCCACCAGGGCTATGGTGGTTACGGCCAGTCGGGGGACTCGTCGGCATACGGCCAGAGTGGGGGCTACAGCTCGTCCTACAGTCAGGCACAGAGTGGTACGCTGCAGTTCAGATCAGAAGATTGTACTTCTGTGGTTTTATTGCTCACCCCGGGAGGCATCTGGGGCTGAAGCAGTGGGATTATCTGTTACCCTCTGCTCTGCTCTGCTCTGCTCTGAGAGCAGGTTTCTTGTTGGTTCTGGATAGGCAGATGATCCAGCCAAGTCCTCCCCCATCATGGCCTGCCTTGACTCGGGAGCTCGGTTTCTCTTTAGGTGGTGACATTAACTGCCGAGTGGGCGATTTCACTTTGCGGGTGTCTGTCTGTAACAGGTTGTGTTCCTTCATGTTTTGGCAGGTTACGGGAGTCAGCCTCCCTCTCAAGGGTACAGTCACTCCAGCCAAGGAGGATACGGTTCAGGGAGTTACAGCAATGCCCAGGGATCCCAGGGTTCGTACGGGCAGCAGTCCTCTTACCCCAGCTACGGGCAGCAGCCAACCTCCACCTCATCAAGCAGGTGAGCTCTCAACAAAAAGCCTGCCTCCCTCTGTATGTGTATTGGGGGTGGGTGGAAGGACAGTGTGTCTAACGCAATGACCCCCCCAGTCCCAAGTGGTCAAGGACAGTGCATCTAACACAACAATCCCCCAGTCCGAAATGGAAAAGGACAGCGTCGTCTAATGCACCGTGACCCCGGTCCCGGGGCTAAAGGACAGCGTCTTCTAACGTACTGACACTTCTTTATTTCTTCCAATCGCAGCTATGGGGGCTCGAACTCGCAGAGCTCCTACGGGCATGCCCAGGGAGGTGGTTACGGCCAACAGCAGGGGTCCTATGGCCAGCAACCGAGCTCATACAGCCAGCAGGGGTCCTACGGCCAGCAACCGAGCTCGTACAGCCAACAGCAGGGATCCTATAGCCAACAGCAGAGCTCCTACGGTCAACCCAGTGGCTATCAGGGCCAGCAAGGAGGATATGGCCAGCAAGGACAGTTTGGTGGGAGCAGTGGAGGTGGCGGCGGTGGTGGTGGAGGAGGTTCCTCAGGAGGAGGTAAGTTTCAGGAAGGCAGACCCACCCTCTGTGTGGAGGAGCACTTTTTACTGCAGTTTGTAACTGGTCTGTTTGGATTAATTTTCCCCTTTTACCACCCATTTCCCTTGGAGACCTGAATCTGTCCCAAACTGAAATATGTTCAATGGTGAGGCCCTCGCTTTGCTCCAGTGTTGAGAATTCCTCTTCCTGAGTGAAGAAGTTGCTTCTGGTGTGTCTGAAATGCTTTGCCCCTGTTCTGAGTCTGTTTGGGTTTTTATTTGGCCTTGCCCCATGCTGGGGGTGTTGTAGGAGGTTGGGTGGGGGGGGGGGGGGGGGGGGGGGGGGTGTGCGGGGAAGGGGGCTGGTGTGACCTCTCCATATTGAGATCACTATGGAATCTTTTGCATTTTTTTTTTTTTGAGATCACCTCCCCTCCTAATCACCAGAATATATCAACCCAACTCCGACCTTTGAGTATCGGGGTTGGGATGTCCTGTTGAGGTTGTGCAGGAAGTTGAGACGTCTTCTGGAGTAGCGTGTCTGGTTTTGGTGTCTCAAGGATATTGTTGGAAAGAGTGCAGAAAAGATTTACCAGGATGTTGACAGGAATGGGAGGATTTGAATTATCACAATAGACTGGAGCTTACTGAAGCGCAGGAGGTTGAGGGGTGACCTCAGGTTTGTAAAATGGAGAGAGGTGTAGATAAGGTGAATGGCAGGTGTCTTTTTCCTCTGGGGTGGGGTTTTCAAAACGGGGGGCATATTATTAAAGTTGAGAGATTTAGAGAAGACATGAGGGGCAATTTTTCTTTTTAAACAGAATATTTTGAGAATGAAAGGAACTTCCAGATGAAGCGGTGGCTGTGGGTACAGTTAGTATGTCCAGAAGACATTTGGATAAGTACATGAATAGGAAAGGTTTGGAGGGATATGGGACTGGTTTTAGTTAGAGATTACCTTTGGCGTGGACTGGTTGAACCGAAGGGTCTGTTTCCATGCTGTATGATCCAATTCAATGCACTGCCCCTCCCTCCACCCCACTTGCATCCTGGGCGCTCTTGGATTTCCATTCTGCCAAAGTGGCTTTGAATCTATCAAGCTGCATCTGAGTCTAGGGTTTGGCATTGCTTCCCAAAACAGGTGGCTGTGATGAAACGAACAGGAAGACTAAACTTTGCACGGTGGGGACTGAGCCAGATCATGTGTATTGGTGGCCTGTGAACACTTTTTGGCTGGAGTGTGACTCTGTAGTTGGGTGCTATCAGATTGGCATTGAGACTGCTTTGCGATCAAGCATGTGTGCTGTTGACTTTTCTACTAGACTGATCTGGGCTTTTAATGTCTTCCCTCTCTTTTCCTCCCTCTTTCCCGCCCCCCAACCCCCTTTGGCCATGGAAGGTGGGTACAACCAAGATGCCAGCCCCTCGAGTGGTTATGGGAGCCAGGAAACCGGCAGCTTCGGAAGCCAGCAGGATGGCCGTGGCAGGGGCCGTGGGGGCTACAACCGCGGGGGCGGCGGTTTCGAACGTGGTGGCAGCGGTGGAAGAGGAGGTCGTGGAGGTCGCGGTGGGGGCATGGGGTAAGGGTCAGCACCTACGACCACTTTCCTGCTTCTTGTTTTGAAAAGCAACAAACGAAATAGTGTCGACTAACCTCTTTCACTTTTTTGGTCTGGGGTGGGGGATGTAATTGTGGGGGAGGGAGAGTTCAGTTGCCCTCCCGATCGCCACTGAGGGGCAAGGATCATGCATTGTCTACAGCGCTTATTGGTAATAAGCAGCAAGCAGGCCCTGCTGTACGGTTTTAACTGGTGTTTGGGAGAAGTCGGGCAGATTCTCTGTTTACGGGGTTTCTGGCTTTAGAATCTGTTTGGAGGATGTGTAACGTTTCACAAAAGTTGATGTATTTCAATTCCCTGTTGGTGGTTTCGAAGGTTTCCATTTCTCACTGCGTGACGAAACAGCACTACTGAGGCTCCATCCAGCCTGTTTCTGGTTGGTGCGTTGACGTGTCTGTGTGAGTGTGTATCTGTGTGCATATACATATATATATCTCTCGCTAATCCCTTCGTGGTACAAAAGTGACCAGTGGCGGCCATTTTCCAGGTTTTTGACATGAGACAAGGTTCTTTCTCTTGCACATTTTTTTTTTGTAGTGTCATGGCTGCTTGCGGGTTTGCTGTGGGCTGGGTGTGTGGGGAGTCTCTATTTCACTGAGCAGGAGCTGGTCACAACCCGTTAACTGATGTGGTTGGGGGCTGGGTCTGAGAGAATTCATGCGTGCATGCGCATGAGAAAGAGGTGGCCAGTGGCAAGATAGTCCAACGGGCCTCCTGTACTGTACGGTCTCTGTTTGGCGAAGCTCTTCCTCCCCTGCTCCGGGTCACCGACCACCATTCCAATGGTGTGCCATCTCCCCTTTCCCTTCCTCACTGGGATTGGCGGGGGTGGGGGGTGCAGCTGGTGTTTCAGTCCGGACACAGCCTTGTGTTGGGAGGGTTGGGCACCGCAGCTTTACCAGTTGCACCCAGGCCTGCTGTCGCACTTGGGAGTTGATTTGGTTTTTGTCTATTTTTCTTTGAGTACTTCCCCCAACGGTGAGTATGTGGTACGCAATGGAAGCCAGTGTCTTTTATTCTTTGAATATGTAGATGTAAAGAAAGAGTGCTTTCACCTTGTTTCTGATGTTAACAAATTCTGCAATTTTGTGTGTCACAGGTTTCAAAGTGAAATGAACTATGTCACTTCTCCACCCTCCACACTAGCTTTACATAACAAGTTTTTTTTTTGTTGTTTTGGCTTTTGTTTATAAGGCCCCAAGGGGAGGGTGAAGGGTTTAAGAAAATGCATGTTTTACACTAGGTTAAAGGCCATCACAAATTAGCCTGGTCAGTCGGTTATTATTTCTCTTAAAAGAAAACAAAGGTCAATGCAAGTCTTAAGGATGTCTTTTCCACATACACACACACAACTCTGTTGTAGCAATGGTCTGTGTTTGAGATATGAATTACAAGGTAAATGAAAGACCAAGTGGGGTGTACTTTACAAAATAGATGCACTGTGGTATAGATCTGAGTGCCACTTGAGTCCTGTATTAAACGTACTATATCGACCTTCTTACTTTTAAACACAAAAACTGGATTGAAGGGCTGTTAACGGTTAAATTCTGGCTTGAGCTTAGGTCTGCAATTGTCCTTTTTTTACAAGGTTTGGTGTTAGTCAAATACATTTTATGATGAAAATTTTGACCAGTTAAGGGTTTTCTGACGAACTGGAAACAAAATCTCAACAAAAAGGAGATGGTTTCGGTGCCATTGTCGCAAGAGGTCTGGTTTTAAGGAAGAAACAAAATGATATACGTATATATATTCCGTAGAACCTTAAGCTTAAGTTGACACACGACACACTCTCACGCACACGTTGGAAAAAAGCTTCAAAGTCTTCAAATTTGTCTCCCCAGCGGTGGTGACCGAGGTGGATTCAATAAGTTTGGTGGTAAGTGAAGAGTTAAGCGACTCCAAAAAGCAAAAAAAGTGGAAAAGTGAAACAAAAGTTTTATTGATATAAAAATGAAATGTGTTGCCATCTGTGAACCAAAGCCACCATGATCAGGATATAACCTATGGGAGTGTCACTTGATGGGTATCGGATGGGTGTGGGGGGGGAGGAGTGGGGGAGTGGGGAGGTGGATTCAGTTGTCTTTCTACCATCGATGCAGTCACACCTACGTGGCTCTCTCCTTGATTGCCACGGGGCATTGAGTGTTAATACTTCAATCTGGGGCTGGATGGCAAAGTTAATAAGCACGTGATACTTTTCAAAAACCAACTTTAACTTGGGTAATAGTGTTCTTGAAGTCCATGTATACATACACCAGTGTTTTGCTCACCATGAGAAACTGGTCAAAACGCTACCAAGTAATGGGTTATATTTTGTAACGGTTGTTGATTTGGTTCCGTCAAGAGTCTCTTGCCCTTGCAATGAGTTCATGAAATTTACTTTCTTGGTCTCTACACTGATTATTAGCATTAGGCTTCCTATGGGTTATTGGTGAGAAGGATTTGGTATGTGTTGCTTTGCCTGTGCGCGTGCGCACGTGCCCCTACACCCCTTTGCTGTTTCTCTTCACCTGGGGTAGGGGAACAGTGACACTCACTTCTATGTTGTGTGTGTGCCTGTTTTCCCACCCTGCTCCCTAGAGAAGGGGTGGGTCTGGGTTAACCTGGGCTCGGTGTAGGCCTTGGCTTCCAGCTGTACGCTGGCTCTGACCAGAATGTTTTGCATGGAGGCTCTGGCCTTGCAAAGACAGTCTGCTTCCCTATCTCCCGCTGCCCTGCTCCTTGGAGTGCAGTTCAGTGATCTTGTTGCAATTGTGGCCTGAATTGGGGTGGGGGGGAGGCACATCCTGTTGCTTTTTCAATTTGATTGGTTTTAATGTTTATTTCTATTTCCATCCTCTGGTTGTGGGTGCACCAGCCCTAACGACCTGTCCCTGGGCATGTTGCCGAGCACAGCTACGGTCTGGGGGCCAACACCTCCACAATGTGGGAACAGGATGGTAAGGTAGACGTGTGAGGTTTAATATCCAAACCGTTGTGCCAGTTCTCGGGCCCTAATGAAGCTGGCAAATGGGTGGTTGTCTGGTTATCCTGATTCCTTTCTAAAAGGACGCCTGTGTGTTAAGTTTGTATGTGTGTACCGTGCATGCCCAGTCGATGACCACATCAGGTAACTATGTAGAGGGGCGAGTTTGCTCGCTGACCAGAGTGCTGGCATTCACAGGCCTCTCCCGAGAAGGCTAGACCTGTTCTAGATCACCAAGAGTGGACTCTCCTGGTTTCTCACGGCCTGTTCTGTACCAACATATAGGGTGTTTTTTTAAAACACATGAATCTGTTTGAAAAATGATGGTTAAAATTTAAACTGTGCACATTTACATCTTTAAGACGTAAGCTTTAATGGTGTTGCAAGATGGATGGCAAATGCCCAATGTGCCAGGAGCACTGCTTAGCTCGGAGTTTGTAACAAGAGGTCTTTGAAAACTGTTTTTATTTTTTTTAAAAAGTTGCCCGATGGGGCTGACAAGTTTTGAATTCTAAGTATGGAGAATGCAAATGTGTTCTAACTGGTTACAGATCAGTAGAGGAGGCAAGGTTAATTTTATCATTGTTATTCATATATATATATATTAAAATAAAAGAACTGAACTTTGGGTTCTGTGTGCTTGATACTCAACTAAGTCAAATGGTGTTGTGATGGAAAATGAAAGGTTGTATTTCTTGTGGGTTTGGAATTGATTTTCTTTCAATGTAGCTGATTTTGCTTTTCTGGAACACAGGTAGAAGGTTTCTTTCCTCTGAAGTTGGTAAATGGTTTATTTGTTTGTTAATGCCTTGGATCTCAACACTGTTGCATTGCCGGTCTTGTTATTTGTGATTTTTTTTTTGCTGTCGGGGTGTGGCTGGGCTGTTTGTTGAATGGAAGGTGATGCTTTCTCTGCTGAATCCTTTTTTCTCTCTTTCACATTGAAGGCCCGAGAGACCAAGGACCTGTTGCTCCGAATCCAGGTAGGGGAACACCTATTTTACTTTCTTCCTCCTCTTTCTGTTGAGGTTTTTAATGTTTGCATAATGATTGACTAATTAAATCTCCACCATCTGCTCCCCAGGATCTGATCAGGATAACTCCGACAACAACACAATCTTTGTCCAGGGCCTTGGCGATAACGTGACCGTTGAAACAGTCGCGGATTTCTTCAAGCAGATTGGGGTGATCAAGGTGAGGGGCCTGTCTTCCCGAGCGGTGAGGTCCTCGTCCCTAAAAGGGCTTTCTGGTTTCGGCCCCACCAGGCATTTCTGACCGGGGCCTAGTGCCAGAGGATGTGGGAGAGGGCCTGGGTTTCCCCGAGTTATCAAGGATGGCGTAGTTCGTTCCCAGTTTGGGCACTACCAGAAGGAAACTTCCTTCAGCAATCTGTTCCACGTGTTCCCTTTTCCTGGTCTTGATGGCGTGGATTTGTCCTTTTTCACCCCCTTCCTTCCTTTCTGTCTGCAGGGGAAGAGACTTGGAATTAGGGCAAGGTGGGTGAATGCAGGAGGTAGCGTTTCAATTTGATCGGGAAAGGGGATGGTGTGGTGAGCTGGTGGAGAAGAAAGGGAAGTGAGGTGCTAAGGCTGTGATCCGAAATGGTTAACCCACTTCCTGTGTGGCCTACGCAAGGCAGTGAGTGAACAAGGTGGAGGAGTAAATGTGGGATTAGGCGTGCTGTTCTTGCAGGCGGACAAAAGTCAAGTAATTACCCCCCTTTGTCATTTACCCCCTGCCTCAGGTGAACAAGAGGACTGGCCAACCGATGATCAACCTCTACACTGACCGAGAGACTGGGAAGCTGAAGGGAGAGGCCACGGTCTCCTTTGATGACCCTCCTTCTGCCAAGGCAGCTATCGATTGGTTTGACGGTGAGTAAGCAAGCCACCTGGGTTACCCCCTTCGGTGGCTTCACTCCCACCCCATCTCAGTCCGAGCCAACGGCTGCCTTTAGATCCCTAGAAAAGGGAGACGGTTGGGGCACTGTTGGTTGGTAAGTTACGACTTTCATCACGCTGCAATTATGTTAATCTGAGAGTTTAGCTCTCCTACAATGTAGGAGCAGAATTAGGCCATTCAGCCTATCGAGTCTGCTCCACTGTTTCTCATCACCATTCTCCCTGTGACCTGCGACCAAAAATCTTATCTCATCCAGCCAGGGTCATACCCAATGGAGTGATGTTTTTTTATTTTCCCCCCTTTCCTTTGTCGGTGCTCAGGTGTTTACTGTGTCGTTCTTTTTGTGTTTTGCAGGGAAGGAGTTCAATGGAAATCTGATTAAAGTCTCCTTCGCCACCCGGAGAGTGGAGTTCAGCCGAGGGGGAATGAGAGGTGGAGGAGGGAGAGGAGGCGGCGGAGGGAGAGGTGCTTTGTCGTGTTTTAGTAATGTCATTTTGTCTGTATGTACCTTTGTGTTTTAAAGAGGAGGCAAACTGGCCCCTGTCAGGACAGAAATTTGAGAAACAGCAGCTTTTTTTGTCATGATGTGCTTTTGTATTTAAGTATACCAATTGTTTGTTTCTGGGTGAGGTATAGCCGCAGACCATGAGCAACAATTGAATCCTGGGTTTCTGTCAACTTTGGGAAGAAATGGTGCTGTTCTGCCTGAAATGTACCTTCACTGCTGCAGCAGACAGCTCCCTGGACACTTCAGTTCCCAGAGAGTGAAGTTATTAAGTTATTCTGATTGTGAGCTCCTGGGCCTGGTTGCTGGTGTAAATCAGAGTGCATTTCAGGATCTTCAGCAGGGGGCGGTGGGGGTGGGGGGAGGGGTAGCTATTTCACAGCAGTTGCGCCCTGTTCAGATTGTTGCCGGCATTTTATATTTCTGTTTTGTTTCTGCTGTTGCTTAGCATCGGCAGGCCGTGGGGGATATGGCGGCGGCGGTCCTCGTGGTAGCTTCTCCGGCGGAGGTGGGGGAGGAGGCGGAGGCGGATCTGGTGGGGGTCAGCAAAGAGCTGGAGACTGGAAGTGCACCAATCCGTAAGTAGAACCAGTCGTGTCCCAGATCCCAGCTGTTTTGGGGGGTGACACCCCCCCCCGCAATCCCCACAAGACCGGTTGATTGATTGGTTTTTTGTTTTCTCTCTCTCTCCCTCGCCCTCTCTCTCTCTCACTCCGAATCTTGTTCCCCTTCCTCCCTCTTTTGCCCCCCACCCACCCAAAAAAAAATTGCTCAGCATTCGCCCAGAGGCCACTCAGTGTTACTGAGAACCACCTCAGACACCACCCCCTCCAAAAAAAAAGAAACAAACCACCTCGGTGTGAGGCTGGACAGGGCCCAATGTTTGGGCCCGAGCTCAGGCCCAGAGAACATCCTGGGAACAGTCAGTGGGGTCGTCCCAGGAAGCACCTACCAGAGCTGGGAGGCTGCTCCTGAGAAACATGCCCCACTGCCCGGGGAAGGGTGGAGGGCGCCTGATGGGCAGGAAACCAGCCCACGGGTGTGGGAGGCCTTGGTCACAGGCCGTATCTGATTTCTCCCGTCAGTCAGTCGTACTCGGTGGGGGGGTTAGGGAGCTGGAATACCTACGGGCTGTCATCAAACGTGACGAATCTTGTTCTGTTGTTGGCAGGACTTGTGGAAACATCAATTTCTCGTGGAGGAACGAGTGTAACCAGTGCAAATCGCCCAAACCTGAAGGAGGCCCACCACCAAT
>NW_025968507.1:0-9997 GCF_021869965.1 Rhincodon typus | reverse complement strand
AAAATAAAATTCTCCTTGATTCTTGACTAGACCCTCACTATCTTTATGCATCTGTTGTTCCTTAATCATACCAGCCTTACCCTTTCAGTCTAACAGGAACATTGTCCGTAACCAGATCCTTAAAGCTGATTCCTTTGGCTGTTGGGTCATATAAGCATCTTGTGATGCCCCTTTGGGGGTATTTCACATTGCTAATGGTGCTCTCTCTCTGACTGGTTCCCTGTTGGATTGATCAGGGAGCCACGTTATCTCTATTTTTAGCCCCTTCCCGCGGGTGTGCAAACTGCTATGAAGTTAGTCTTTTACCATCGTGAAGACAGCTGATGGGTTTGAGGAAATCTGTCCTTGGACTGTTTGAGAGAGATTTCTAACCCGTTTGTTCTCTCTCTCCAGGAG
Source organism: Rhincodon typus (assembly GCF_021869965.1). NCBI lineage: Eukaryota > Metazoa > Chordata > Chondrichthyes > Orectolobiformes > Rhincodontidae > Rhincodon > Rhincodon typus. The sequence continues at coordinate 9,601 of NW_025968507.1, read as the reverse complement.
TGACCACAGGCAGGACCGGCGAGAGAGACCCTATTAGATTGTGTACATATTCATTGGGACCATATGGGATTTGTACCTTTTAATTTTTTTATTTTATACACCGTTACTGTGTTTGCGATGTGCTGCGAGCTGTGTAATAACCGTTATATTGTGAGGGGAGCTGTTGTTTCATTTTGGTTTTGTATCTGTTGGATTTTACCTGTATTTTCTCAAAAGTTGACATTAAAATTCCAACCGTTTTAACAAGCCTGGCTCCTATCGCTTCTTTGCTTGGGGACGAGGTGAATTTCCGTGAGCTTGCTGGGATATTTTTGGATCTTTCAAGCTGTCTCTAAAGCAGTTATGCAAACGGGACTAAGTCAGTTTAGGATATCTGGTCAGCCTGGCCGAGTTGGACCGAACGGTCTGTTTCTGTGCTGTGTGACTCTCTGAAATCTATGGCTGGAAACAAAAATCTGCTCACACTGACTCCCCGGACCTGGGGGAAAGAGCTGGGCCCTTCACCCTATCCGTGCCCATCTGTGATTTTATGAACCTCCCATCTGCCTCTTTCCCATCCCCAGCCTCTTGTTGTAACTCAAACCCACCAGTCTCTGCAAATCCTTGCAAACTGTTTCTGCACCCTTTCTGGTTTAATGAACTCTTTCCCACAGCCCGGTGACCAGAATTGTGTGCAGTATTCCGAAAGTGGGCTCACTGCAGCATGACGTCCCAACTCCTACACTCCTGACCAATGAAGGCAAGTGTGCCAAATGCTGCCTTCACCACTGCTTCCAAGGGTCTGTGTACCTGCACCCCTAGATCGCTCTGTGACAGTTCTCAGGGCCCTACCATTAAATATATAAATGCTGTTGTGGTTTGCCTTTTTTCTAAAATGCGATACCTTGCATTTTATCCAAAGTAAACTCCATCTGCCCCTCCTCCGAGCTTTGACCCAGTTGATCAAGGTCTCTAATCTTGGATAACCTTCCTCACTGCCCAATGTTAGCAATTCTTTTGGTGTCATTTGCAAACTGAACTAACCATGCCTTCTGTATTCTAATCAAACCATTTATGTAAATAACAAACAACAGTTTGAGATTCCCCCTTTTTCCCCCCCCCCCCCCCACGATCCGGCATCTCTTCACAGGTCAGTCTTGCCATTCCTGTACTCATTTGAATTTATGAGAATTAATGACACATTGAAGATTCTTAGCAAAATTGGCAGGGGGAGATAGGGAGAGATTTTCTCCCCTTTTGTGGGAGAGGGCATCCTCTCAGTCACGGGGTCCCCTATCGAAGTCAGGAGGAGTTTTGTCTCTTGGCAAGGAGCCAGTGTGTGAAAGTCTTTCCCACAGAGCCTGGGCCATTCGGGGGAAGGCAGGACAGCAGTGCTGGTGTTGAAACTGCTCTGCCGTCCAATGGGCCAACTGGACTTGCTGTGCTCCTGCATCTAATTCTGTAAATCTCTGGATCTGAGCTCGATAGCCTGGGGGCTGGTATTTGAGACACAACGGGTGACTGGGACTCTGCAGGAACTTGGGCGGGTGGGGGAGGATCTTCAGTCGAATCATGATCACGAAAGGCACTGAGTTGAATGGTTGTAAATTAAACGGGTAGGGGGGGTTGTCGGGAGTGTGTATTTAGAATGCATCAGCCCCCAATCTATGCACCGCTGAAGACAAAAGCCAGTGATGGGATTGATCAGGAAGAGAAGAAATGGCTGAGGGACATGGTATCAAAGATCATATTTGAGTATCACAATGGCTGTTTGGCCTATCGAGTCTGTGCTGACAGTCTAGGCCCACAACACAATTGTTCCAAGCAGCTCAGCTGGGCACTTTCTAAAGATTGTGTGGTTTCCTGACTCGAATACACTGCCCGGCAGGGTGCTTCAGACCCCCAACCACCACTCCCAGTTCTCTCAAACAGCCTACCTTCCATTTTAAAATGCACCCCCCCCCCCCACAACGTTACAGATCCTTCAACTGCTCCTTCCTACCCACCCTGTCTGTGCCCCTCCTGACCTTTGACAACTTCAGGTCCCCACTTGCTTTCTTTCCCGCCCCCAGCCTTCTCTGCTCCAAAGAAAACATCCTGAGCTTACCCTGCCTCTCCGTCCTGCTATCTCCCCTCCAGCCCCTCCCACCACAGTCACATCCTTCCTGTGGTGTGGAGACCAGGACGGTGCACTGTGTACTCCCTGCTGTGGCCTGACCAACGTCCTGTACGGCTCCTGATGTCACCTCCCTGCTCCTAGGGTAGTTGGTCACCTAGTGGTATTAGCGTGAGACGTTTAATCCAGAAACCCAGTCGATGTCCTGGTTTCAAATCCCACCATGCCAGCTGGTGGAATTGTAATTCAAAAAAGAAGTCTGGAATTGAGAACCTACTGATTACTGTGAAATCATTGCCAATTGTCAGAAAAACCTATCTGGTTCACTATTGTCCTTCAGGGGAGGAAATCTGCCACCCTCACCTGCTCTAGCCTATATGTAACTCCAGACCCCCAGCAATGTGGTTGACTCTCAACTAGACTCTGAAATGGCCTAGCAATCCACTCCGTTGTACCAATCGCTACCAAGTGTCAAAAGAAATGAAACTGGAACGTGGAGGCTCGGGCCAAAACTGGGAGAGCTGTCTCACAGAATAGTCAAGCAACAGTTGTTATAGTCGTACTTGCAGAATCATACCTTACAGGCGGTGTCCCAGACACCACCATCACCGTCCCTGGACATGTCCTGTCCCACGGGCAGGACGGACCCGGCACGGCGGGGGGCACACGGTGGGATAGAGGGTTGGGGGGTGTTGCTCTGGGAGTCCTCAACATTGACTCCAGACCCCATGGAGTCTCATGGCTTCAGGTTAAACATGGGCAAGGAAACCTCCTGCTCATTACCACATACTATCCTTCCCTCAGCTACTGAATCAGTATTCCTCCATGTTGAACAACGCTTAGGGGAAGCAGTGAGGATGGCAAGGGCACAAAATGTCCTCAGGGTGGGGGATTTCAATGTCCACACCAAGTGTGGCTCGGTAGCAGTACTACTGATGGAGCTGGTCGGGTCCTAAAGGATATAGCTGCTAGACTGGGTCTGTGGCAGGTGGTGTGGGAACCAACAAGAGGGAAAAACATTCCTGACCTCACCCTTACCAATCTGCCAGCTGCAGTTGTATCTATCCATGACAGTATCGGTAAGAGTGACCATTGCACAGTCCTTGTGGAGACAAAGTCCCGCCTTCACATTGAGAACAACCTCCATCGTGTTGTGTGGCACTATCACCGTGCTCAATGGGACAGACTTCGCACAGATATAGCAACTCAACACTGGGCATCCATGGGGCACTGTGGGCCACCAACAGCAGTGGAATTGTACTCCAACACAACCTTTAATCTCATGCCCGGCATATCCCCCACTCAACCATTACCATTAGGCCAGGGGTCCAATGGAGAGTGCAGGAGGGCATGCCAGGAGCGGCACCAGGCATACCTGAAGATGTGGTGTGAACCTGGTGAAGCCACCAAACAGGACTACTTGCACATCAAACAGCGAAAGCAGCAAGTGACAGACAGAGCTAAGTGATCCCACAACAAACGGATCAGATCTAAGCTCTGCGGTCCTGCCACATCCAGTCGTGAATTAAACAACTCACTGGAGGAGGAGGTTCCACAAAATCCCCATCCTCAATGATGGAAGAGCCCAGCCTATCAGTGTAAAAGATAAGGCTGAAGCATTCGCAGCAATCTTCAGCCAGAAGTGCCGGGTGGATGATCCATCTCGGCCTCCTCCAGTGGTCCCCAGCGTCACAGACAATCTAACCACCGCCCCTTGACATTCAATGGTGTTAACATCACTGAATCCCCCACTATCAACATCCTGGGGGTTATCATTGACCAGAAACGCAACTGGACTCAGCACGTTAACACACTAGCGACAAAATCACTCCAGAAGCTTGACACCATCCAGGACAAAGCAGCCGCTTGATTGGCACCACATCCACAAGCATCCCACTCCCCCCACCACCGACGCTCAGTCGCAGCAGTGTGTACCATCTACAAGACGCCCTGCAGAAAATCACCAAAGATCCTCAGACAGCACCCTCCAAAGCCACGACCACTTCCATCCAGAAGGACACGGGCAGCAGATACACGGGAACACCATCCCCTGCAAGCTCGCCTCCGAGCCCCTCACCATCCTGACTCGGAAATATATCGCCGTTCCTTCACTTGTCGCTGGGTCAAAATCCTGGAGTTCCCTCCCTGAGGGCATTGTGGGTCGACCCACAGCAGGAGGACTGCAGTGGTTCAAGATGGCAGCTCACCCCCCCCACCTTCTCAAGGGGCAACTAGGGACGGGCAAGAAATGCTGGGCCCAGACAGCGATGCCCACATCCCACAAAATGAAAAGAAAAATCTATGTCTTGACTGTTAAACTCAAGAGCCCGGTGTGCCACCTTCACTTGATTGTCCAACCTTCAGGGCACTGTGGCCAAGTATCCCAAGATTCCTCAGGGCGTCACTGTACCATTGAGAAATGGTGGGCAATACTAGCTTCCCCTTCCCCTGTCGGACAATCATTAGTCCCAGCTCAGGACTTGGAGGACCAGGCAAGCATATAAGTGAGGAGTAGGTCCCTCAGTTTCACTCCAATAATTAAAAAGGTCATGGCCAATCTGTTCAGAACCTTAAATCTTCGAGTATAGGAGTTGGGAATGTCATGTTGAGGTTGTTCGGGATGTTGGTGAAGCCTCTTCTGGAGCGCTGTGTCCAGTTCTGGTCTCCCTGTTTACAGGAAGGACGTTATCAAACCGAGAGGGTCCGGAAAAGATTTACCAGGATGTTGCCGGGACTGAAGGGTTATGAGTTAAAAGGAAAGGCTGGGACCATTTTCGCTGGAGTGTAGGAGGTTGAGGAGCAACCCTATAAAACCATGGATAAGGTGAACAGCCTTTCCCGAGGCTGTGGGAGTTTGAAACATGTTTTTAAGGTGCGAGGAGGACAATGTTTAATGGATGCGAGGGGCAACCTTCTACACAAGGGGGTAGTTCGTGGGTGGAATGAACGGCCAAAGGAAGTGGTAGATGCTGGTACAATTGCAACATTTAAAAGACATTTGGACAGCCACATGGGTAAGAAAGGTTTAGAGGAATATGGGCCAGGTGCAAGCAAATGGGACGATGGTTCAAGTTCAGGATACCTGGGCGAGTTGGACCGAAAGGTCTGTTTCCATGCTGTATGACTGTATAATCTAGTAAGCGATCTCTGAACGGCCTCCAATCCTTGCTTAAATACAGAGACTGATATTGCCCACGGGACTCCGGGTGCCCTTAGCAGATTTTTTTTACGTTCAATCCCCCTCATGATATATTACGACGTTCCATTAGGTTTCCAAACATCTCCCTGGGCCTGAATCGTAAGTTTCTGTGGTTCACACACACTGGGGTGTCGCTGCCTCTCAAGAAGCTTCAAAGTCCCCCTGAGACAACGTTTTTCGTTCAATTCCGTCTTGCCAAAGTGGACACCTCCCGCTTTTCGCCTGCGTTATGTTCTACTTCAGCTTTGCCTAGCCAATCGCTGCCTCATTTTGTCCTCTTGCCTCGCTCTGTCGTCGCCACTTCTGTTCCAAACGATTGACATAAATTGTAGGAGTTGAGTGCCCAGCGCTGAGCAACTCTGAACGACTGGAAAGGAAGACCCACTTATTCCTAACTTCTGCTCCCGGTTTGCCAGCCAGGCTTCAATCTGTGCCAAGACGTTACCTACTAACACCATCAGCTTTCACTTCCCACAATCACCTTTAACACAGACCTCGCGAAATGCCTTCTGGAAATCTGAACGCGCTGGCCTCCCTCCCCTGATCTACGGGAGAGGTCACGTCTTAAGGGGATAACTTAGATCATCGCCTTCGTTTCACACCTTGAACTGGTCCAATTGCCTCCCTTGAAAGGAGCCTTCAAGAGGCGCTTCGAGCCTCGTGGCTGTGAGCAACAGTAACGTAACTGGGCTGCCCTTTCCCGATGTCCAACGTGCTCTGTAGGCGGAGCCCTTGAAGAGCGCGACCATGCAGAGGGATCTGGGCGTCCAGGCCCACAGATCGACAGCGGGTAACGCGGTACAGCGCGCTCGCCTTCGTCGGCTGGGGCGTGGAACGAGTAAAAGTTGGCAAATTGATGGGGATGCATCAGAGAGGGTGCGGGGAAGGTTTACCAGGATGGCTTTCACTGGAAAGATGGAGGCTGAGGTCAGGGGGTTAGTGGTGACCTGATAGATGTCTGCCTAAATGAGGAGAGGTGTAGAAAGGGTGGACAGTCAGAGGCTTTTTACCCCACCAAGGGAAAAAAAAAATTCCTCAGCATCTCGGGTTGTCCCTCTACACTGAGGCTGTTCCCAAGTCTCTCCTACTCACGCCAACTAAGTCCTGATCTTAGGGTGCTCATTTTAACGGCGTTATAAAGCAGAGATCGAGCCCCCCCCCCACCCACAACTCCGATAACTAAAACCGAAACACCCAGAGAGAGAGACAGGCACGCCTACATGTGTTAAAAGAGCCCCCCAACCTATTATAAAGGAGGTTAAACAAAATAACACTCACTTCATAATCAACAAGTAACTATTTATTTATCTAACAGTGAACAAATTAACTGAACTATTAACAAACTGAATAAATCCCTTTTCTAACCACTATTTCCGAATAAGACAAAATTCTAACAGTGTGCTGTTCCAATAAATAGAAGTCCCACTTACATAAAATTTAAAAAAAATTAAGACTTTAGACTCTCGAAGTTACGTCTTTCAGAATCTGTGTCTTCTCCAACTAATTCTTATGTCAGGAACGCCTTCTCCATTGAATTATTTTTGTCAGGATCATTAACTATTTGTGCCGTAGGTATCTTTAATTTAGATGGAGCTTACTCTAAGGCCCAGAGAATTCTGAGAGAGCTGTCCTCTTGGTCGATGGCAGTTAGCTCTCTCCAAATTTTCCAAATGCCCCCATCTTTTATACCCTTAGTGACATATCCATTTCTTAAAATAGGATCGGTCTTACGTTGTCAAAAGCGTCAGATTTAAATTTAATTGGGTTTTGGTATCTTAAGGGCCTGGTTTAAATTCATTGGCTAAGTTCGAAAATCTGTCCTCTTTGTAAGAAAAAATGCTGCTTTTGCCCGTCAACAGCGTGATACAAATGGTTCATTTCAGGTGCTCCTTGCATCTGCAAACCCACAGGCATCCTTCTTGAATCTCTAAGCATAGAGAAAAAAAAGCACATTGTCTTTTAAAGGGGACCACGCGCCGCTTACAAACACCAAATTCTAACGTCCTGCCTTCCAACCCACAAGCCCTCGACCCAACCACGGGTACGATCGCAGCTGGGCATCGGGTGGTGGGGTGCGGCTTGTGCAGGCGGCCAGTTGTTGCACATTGCCCGACGCCACCCGCGACCCCTCTTGGGTACAAATCGCTGTGAGGCCCGTCTGGGGTTGGCCTACTCGGGATTGCCAGCAATGCTGGCAAAGCTTTCCTTACATAAGGGGCGTCTTCATGTCCCAGCTACGGTCTGACTGGCTTTCGAATCGCTTCCTGTCCGACCCTGTACGTTTGCCTGCCACCCATTAGATGTGTTTTCATTATTCACGCACAAAGGCCCGATGAGGTTGCGATGGAGGCAAACGGTCAGATGACCAGAGGCTGGCTGACAGACTGTTCTGTGTCTTCTCCCACAAATTCCTCTGTCAGGAACGCCCTCTCCATCGAATTACTTCGGTCAGGAACGTTAACGATTTGTGCCGTAGGGTACCTTTAGCTTAGAGGCCTAGCGAATTCCGCGAGACCTGTTCTCTTGGCAGGTCAAGGTTAACTTGACATAGGAAGGCAATTGGAAAACGTGCTGAGGGACCAGGTTAGCCAATACTTGGAGAGGCTGTGGCGGGGGTGGGGGGGGGTGGTGGTGTTAGTCAGTACGGATTCGTTCGCCTCAGTAATTGTTTCTGTCCAAGCGTTTTGCAAAAGGTACGTCGGTGAGGGTAATGTCACTGCCATTGTTCACGTGGGCTTCAGTGAAGGCCTTAGACTAGGCCCAGCGTAGCAGCCTGCTCCCAAAGCCCCATGGGATTTGAGGGAAGGCGGAAAACCGAAACGGGCCTGCAACCAGGAGGGAAAGGTCGAGGGTCACTTTTGGGGTGGTTGGAAGCCTCTAGGTCCGTGAGGTGGAGTGGGGGGTGGGGGCAAGAAAACTGTTGATGGGGTGGGGAAGGTCTGATATCGATAACCACCTTGCAAACTGGGCAGAGCAATGGCGGACAGCGTTTTTTTTATTCATTCACGGGATGAGGATGTCGCTGGCCGGGCCAGCATTTATTGCCCCGTCCCTAATTGCCCCAGTGGGCAGTTAAGAGTCAACCACGTCGCTGTGGGTCTGGAGTCACGTGTAGGCCCAGACCAGGTAAGGATGGCAGTTTCCTTCCCGAAAGGGCATGAGTGAACCTGATGGGTTTTTCCCGACAATCGGCAACGGATTCACGGTCATCGTTAGATTTTTTTAAATTGAATTCAAATTCCACCATCTGCCGGATTTGAACCCACGTCCCCCAGAACGTTATCTGGGTTAACAGTCCAGCGGAAGTACCACTAGGCCATTAATCCCGGTGAAGAGAGAGGTGGCGCATTCTGAAGTTTTAAAGAGGGAGAACGGGGGGCTGAGTTGGGGCGGTACACAAAGGGAGTTTGGGGCACAGGTCCACGGATTCTCCGAAAGGGGGTCCGCGCAGGGAACAGAGGAAGGCGTCGCCTCCGTTAGCCGGGCGTAGAATATAGGAGGAGGGAAAGTCGATAAAGCAAGGGAGGTCTGCCGAAGCGTTCTCTACCACTGTGGCAGAAACGTGGGACGCACAACTCGAGGGTGGTAGAGGCAGACAATCTCGCGACCTTCGAAGGGCTCTTAAAATCCAGGTCACGTCGGCAATGGGCCAAGTGCAGGTAAACGGGATTAGGACAGTTAAGTGTTTGCTGTTTGGCGTTGACGCGGTGAGCCAAGAGGAAGGCCCTGTTGAACTCCGAGAGACTAAGTTAGACCTCTTTCTCAGCGTGATGCGGGTTGCCCCTTGGCCCTGAGGGCACGCCCTCTCTTCCCAGGCTCCTCCGCCAAGGGCAGCTGTCCTCCATCTTGTTCAAGCCTCCTCAGATCTTGGCTTTCGCTCAGGCGACCCTCGACCTCTTCTCCCTCATGGGAATCGGGCTAGCCTTTCCCGACACGTTCCGAGGCTTCGCCCTCTCTCTCTCTCTCCCTCCCTCCCTCAAGGGGACTGGGAGCTGTACGCACCGCTCCTGAGGCTGGAGCAAATCCATCGCCCCGAAAAATCGACTGACAGTCCAGCCGATCCTGCTGGGTTGGGATCGGCCCCGCTACACGAGACAGCCCATATATATATATGTATAGAATCCCTACAGGGTGGAAAACAGAGCCTTCGGCCCAACAAGTCAACCCCGACCCTCACAGCGACCCACCCAGACCCATCCCCCTATAACCTGCCCTAACCTGCACATCCCTGGGCACTGCGGGACAATTTCCCACGGCCAATCCCACCCTAACCCGCACATCCCTGGGCACTACGGGACAATTTCCCA
>NW_025968506.1:15000-24444 GCF_021869965.1 Rhincodon typus | reverse complement strand
TCTCTTCCTACCATGTATCATCTAACTCGCTGGTGTCTTTTTTTTTTTCTCTCCCTCACAGCTATGGGGCCTACAACACCCAATCCAGCCAAGGGGGCTACTCTCAGCCTCCACCTCAAGGCTACAGCCACCAGGGCTATGGTGGTTACGGCCAGTCGGGGGACTCGTCGGCATACGGCCAGAGTGGGGGCTACAGCTCGTCCTACAGTCAGGCACAGAGTGGTACGCTGCAGTTCAGATCAGAAGATTGTACTTCTGTGGTTTTATTGCTCACCCCGGGAGGCATCTGGGGCTGAAGCAGTGGGATTATCTGTTGCGCTCTGCTCTGCTCTGCTCTGCTCTGAGAGCAGGTTTCTTGTTGGTTCTGGATAGGCAGATGATCCAGCCAAGTCCTCCCCCATCATGGCCTGCCTTGACTCGGGAGCTCGGTTTCTCTTTAGGTGGTGACATTAACTGCCGAGTGGGCGATTTCACTTTGCGGGTGTCTGTCTGTAACAGGTTGTGTTCCTTCATGTTTTGGCAGGTTACGGGAGTCAGCCTCCCTCTCAAGGGTACAGTCACTCCAGCCAAGGAGGATACGGTTCAGGGAGTTACAGCAATGCCCAGGGATCCCAGGGTTCGTACGGGCAGCAGTCCTCTTACCCCAGCTACGGGCAGCAGCCAACCTCCACCTCATCAAGCAGGTGAGCTCTCAACAAAAAGCCTGCCTCCCTCTGTATGTGTATTGGGGGTGGGTGGAAGGACAGTGTGTCTAACGCAATGACCCCCCCAGTCCCAAGTGGTCAAGGACAGTGCATCTAACACAACAATCCCCCAGTCCGAAATGGAAAAGGACAGCGTCGTCTAATGCACCGTGACCCCGGTCCCGGGGCTAAAGGACAGCGTCTTCTAACGTACTGACACTTCTTTATTTCTTCCAATCGCAGCTATGGGGGCTCGAACTCGCAGAGCTCCTACGGGCATGCCCAGGGAGGTGGTTACGGCCAACAGCAGGGGTCCTATGGCCAGCAACCGAGCTCATACAGCCAGCAGGGGTCCTACGGCCAGCAACCGAGCTCGTACAGCCAACAGCAGGGATCCTATAGCCAACAGCAGAGCTCCTACGGTCAACCCAGTGGCTATCAGGGCCAGCAAGGAGGATATGGCCAGCAAGGACAGTTTGGTGGGAGCAGTGGAGGTGGCGGCGGTGGTGGTGGAGGAGGTTCCTCAGGAGGAGGTAAGTTTCAGGAAGGCAGACCCACCCTCTGTGTGGAGGAGCACTTTTTACTGCAGTTTGTAACTGGTCTGTTTGGATTAATTTTCCCCTTTTACCACCCATTTCCCTTGGAGACCTGAATCTGTCCCAAACTGAAATATGTTCAATGGTGAGGCCCTCGCTTTGCTCCAGTGTTGAGAATTCCTCTTCCTGAGTGAAGAAGTTGCTTCTGGTGTGTCTGAAATGCTTTGCCCCTGTTCTGAGTCTGTTTGGGTTTTTATTTGGCCTTGCCCCATGCTGGGGGTGTTGTAGGAGGTTGGGTGGGGGGGGGGGGGGGGGGGGGGGGGGTGTGCGGGGAAGGGGGCTGGTGTGACCTCTCCATATTGAGATCACTATGGAATCTTTTGCATTTTTTTTTTTTTGAGATCACCTCCCCTCCTAATCACCAGAATATATCAACCCAACTCCGACCTTTGAGTATCGGGGTTGGGATGTCCTGTTGAGGTTGTGCAGGAAGTTGAGACGTCTTCTGGAGTAGCGTGTCTGGTTTTGGTGTCTCAAGGATATTGTTGGAAAGAGTGCAGAAAAGATTTACCAGGATGTTGACAGGAATGGGAGGATTTGAATTATCACAATAGACTGGAGCTTACTGAAGCGCAGGAGGTTGAGGGGTGACCTCAGGTTTGTAAAATGGAGAGAGGTGTAGATAAGGTGAATGGCAGGTGTCTTTTTCCTCTGGGGTGGGGTTTTCAAAACGGGGGGCATATTATTAAAGTTGAGAGATTTAGAGAAGACATGAGGGGCAATTTTTCTTTTTAAACAGAATATTTTGAGAATGAAAGGAACTTCCAGATGAAGCGGTGGCTGTGGGTACAGTTAGTATGTCCAGAAGACATTTGGATAAGTACATGAATAGGAAAGGTTTGGAGGGATATGGGACTGGTTTTAGTTAGAGATTACCTTTGGCGTGGACTGGTTGAACCGAAGGGTCTGTTTCCATGCTGTATGATCCAATTCAATGCACTGCCCCTCCCTCCACCCCACTTGCATCCTGGGCGCTCTTGGATTTCCATTCTGCCAAAGTGGCTTTGAATCTATCAAGCTGCATCTGAGTCTAGGGTTTGGCATTGCTTCCCAAAACAGGTGGCTGTGATGAAACGAACAGGAAGACTAAACTTTGCACGGTGGGGACTGAGCCAGATCATGTGTATTGGTGGCCTGTGAACACTTGTTGGCTGGAGTGTGACTCTGTAGTTGGGTGCTATCAGATTGGCATTGAGACTGCTTTGCGATCAAGCATGTGTGCTGTTGACTTTTCTACTAGACTGATCTGGGCTTTTAATGTCTTCCCTCTCTTTTCCTCCCTCTTTCCCGCCCCCCAACCCCCTTTGGCCATGGAAGGTGGGTACAACCAAGATGCCAGCCCCTCGAGTGGTTATGGGAGCCAGGAAACCGGCAGCTTCGGAAGCCAGCAGGATGGCCGTGGCAGGGGCCGTGGGGGCTACAACCGCGGGGGCGGCGGTTTCGAACGTGGTGGCAGCGGTGGAAGAGGAGGTCGTGGAGGTCGCGGTGGGGGCATGGGGTAAGGGTCAGCACCTACGACCACTTTCCTGCTTCTTGTTTTGAAAAGCAACAAACGAAATAGTGTCGACTAACCTCTTTCACTTTTTTGGTCTGGGGTGGGGGATGTAATTGTGGGGGAGGGAGAGTTCAGTTGCCCTCCCGATCGCCACTGAGGGGCAAGGATCATGCATTGTCTACAGCGCTTATTGGTAATAAGCAGCAAGCAGGCCCTGCTGTACGGTTTTAACTGGTGTTTGGGAGAAGTCGGGCAGATTCTCTGTTTACGGGGTTTCTGGCTTTAGAATCTGTTTGGAGGATGTGTAACGTTTCACAAAAGTTGATGTATTTCAATTCCCTGTTGGTGGTTTCGAAGGTTTCCATTTCTCACTGCGTGACGAAACAGCACTACTGAGGCTCCATCCAGCCTGTTTCTGGTTGGTGCGTTGACGTGTCTGTGTGAGTGTGTATCTGTGTGCATATACATATATATATCTCTCGCTAATCCCTTCGTGGTACAAAAGTGACCAGTGGCGGCCATTTTCCAGGTTTTTGACATGAGACAAGGTTCTTTCTCTTGCACATTTTTTTTTTGTAGTGTCATGGCTGCTTGCGGGTTTGCTGTGGGCTGGGTGTGTGGGGAGTCTCTATTTCACTGAGCAGGAGCTGGTCACAACCCGTTAACTGATGTGGTTGGGGGCTGGGTCTGAGAGAATTCATGCGTGCATGCGCATGAGAAAGAGGTGGCCAGTGGCAAGATAGTCCAACGGGCCTCCTGTACTGTACGGTCTCTGTTCGGCGAAGCTCTTCCTCCCCTGCTCCGGGTCACCGACCACCATTCCAATGGTGTGCCATCTCCCCTTTCCCTTCCTCACTGGGATTGGCGGGGGTGGGGGGTGCAGCTGGTGTTTCAGTCCGGACACAGCCTTGTGTTGGGAGGGTTGGGCACCGCAGCTTTACCAGTTGCACCCAGGCCTGCTGTCGCACTTGGGAGTTGATTTGGTTTTTGTCTATTTTTCTTTGAGTACTTCCCCCAACGGTGAGTATGTGGTACGCAATGGAAGCCAGTGTCTTTTATTCTTTGAATATGTAGATGTAAAGAAAGAGTGCTTTCACCTTGTTTCTGATGTTAACAAATTCTGCAATTTTGTGTGTCACAGGTTTCAAAGTGAAATGAACTATGTCACTTCTCCACCCTCCACACTAGCTTTACATAACAAGTTTTTTTTTTTTGTTGTTTTGGCTTTTGTTTATAAGGCCCCAAGGGGAGGGTGAAGGGTTTAAGAAAATGCATGTTTTACACTAGGTTAAAGGCCATCACAAATTAGCCTGGTCAGTCGGTTATTATTTCTCTTAAAAGAAAACAAAGGTCAATGCAAGTCTTAAGGATGTCTTTTCCACATACACACACACAACTCTGTTGTAGCAATGGTCTGTGTTTGAGATATGAATTACAAGGTAAATGAAAGACCAAGTGGGGTGTACTTTACAAAATAGATGCACTGTGGTATAGATCTGAGTGCCACTTGAGTCCTGTATTAAACGTACTATATCGACCTTCTTACTTTTAAACACAAAAACTGGATTGAAGGGCTGTTAACGGTTAAATTCTGGCTTGAGCTTAGGTCTGCAATTGTCCTTTTTTTACAAGGTTTGGTGTTAGTCAAATACATTTTATGATGAAAATTTTGACCAGTTAAGGGTTTTCTGACGAACTGGAAACAAAATCTCAACAAAAAGGAGATGGTTTCGGTGCCATTGTCGCAAGAGGTCTGGTTTTAAGGAAGAAACAAAATGATATACGTATATATATTCCGTAGAACCTTAAGCTTAAGTTGACACACGACACACTCTCACGCACACGTTGGAAAAAAGCTTCAAAGTCTTCAAATTTGTCTCCCCAGCGGTGGTGACCGAGGTGGATTCAATAAGTTTGGTGGTAAGTGAAGAGTTAAGCGACTCCAAAAAGCAAAAAAAGTGGAAAAGTGAAACAAAAGTTTTATTGATATAAAAATGAAATGTGTTGCCATCTGTGAACCAAAGCCACCATGATCAGGATATAACCTATGGGAGTGTCACTTGATGGGTATCGGATGGGTGTGGGGGGGAGGAGTGGGGGAGTGGGGAGGTGGATTCAGTTGTCTTTCTACCATCGATGCAGTCACACCTACGTGGCTCTCTCCTTGATTGCCACGGGGCATTGAGTGTTAATACTTCAATCTGGGGCTGGATGGCAAAGTTAATAAGCACGTGATACTTTTCAAAAACCAACTTTAACTTGGGTAATAGTGTTCTTGAAGTCCATGTATACATACACCAGTGTTTTGCTCACCATGAGAAACTGGTCAAAACGCTACCAAGTAATGGGTTATATTTTGTAACGGTTGTTGATTTGGTTCCGTCAAGAGTCTCTTGCCCTTGCAATGAGTTCATGAAATTTACTTTCTTGGTCTCTACACTGATTATTAGCATTAGGCTTCCTATGGGTTATTGGTGAGAAGGATTTGGTATGTGTTGCTTTGCCTGTGCGCGTGCGCACGTGCCCCTACACCCCTTTGCTGTTTCTCTTCACCTGGGGTAGGGGAACAGTGACACTCACTTCTATGTTGTGTGTGTGCCTGTTTTCCCACCCTGCTCCCTAGAGAAGGGGTGGGTCTGGGTTAACCTGGGCTCGGTGTAGGCCTTGGCTTCCAGCTGTACGCTGGCTCTGACCAGAATGTTTTGCATGGAGGCTCTGGCCTTGCAAAGACAGTCTGCTTCCCTATCTCCCGCTGCCCTGCTCCTTGGAGTGCAGTTCAGTGATCTTGTTGCAATTGTGGCCTGAATTGGGGTGGGGGGGAGGCACATCCTGTTGCTTTTTCAATTTGATTGGTTTTAATGTTTATTTCTATTTCCATCCTCTGGTTGTGGGTGCACCAGCCCGAACGACCTGTCCCTGGGCATGTTGCCGAGCACAGCTACGGTCTGGGGGCCAACACCTCCACAATGTGGGAACAGGATGGTAAGGTAGACGTGTGAGGTTTAATATCCAAACCGTTGTGCCAGTTCTCGGGCCCTAATGAAGCTGGCAAATGGGTGGTTGTCTGGTTATCCTGATTCCTTTCTAAAAGGACGCCTGTGTGTTAAGTTTGTATGTGTGTACCGTGCATGCCCAGTCGATGACCACATCAGGTAACTATGTAGAGGGGCGAGTTTGCTCGCTGACCAGAGTGCTGGCATTCACAGGCCTCTCCCGAGAAGGCTAGACCTGTTCTAGATCACCAAGAGTGGACTCTCCTGGTTTCTCACGGCCTGTTCTGTACCAACATATAGGGTGTTTTTTTAAAACACATGAATCTGTTTGAAAAATGATGGTTAAAATTTAAACTGTGCACATTTACATCTTTAAGACGTAAGCTTTAATGGTGTTGCAAGATGGATGGCAAATGCCCAATGTGCCAGGAGCACTGCTTAGCTCGGAGTTTGTAACAAGAGGTCTTTGAAAACTGTTTTTATTTTTTTTAAAAAGTTGCCCGATGGGGCTGACAAGTTTTGAATTCTAAGTATGGAGAATGCAAATGTGTTCTAACTGGTTACAGATCAGTAGAGGAGGCAAGGTTAATTTTATCATTGTTATTCATATATATATATATTAAAATAAAAGAACTGAACTTTGGGTTCTGTGTGCTTGATACTCAACTAAGTCAAATGGTGTTGTGATGGAAAATGAAAGGTTGTATTTCTTGTGGGTTTGGAATTGATTTTCTTTCAATGTAGCTGATTTTGCTTTTCTGGAACACAGGTAGAAGGTTTCTTTCCTCTGAAGTTGGTAAATGGTTTATTTGTTTGTTAATGCCTTGGATCTCAACACTGTTGCATTGCCGGTCTTGTTATTTGTGATTTTTTTTTTGCTGTCGGGGTGTGGCTGGGCTGTTTGTTGAATGGAAGGTGATGCTTTCTCTGCTGAATCCTTTTTTCTCTCTTTCACATTGAAGGCCCGAGAGACCAAGGACCTGTTGCTCCGAATCCAGGTAGGGGAACACCTATTTTACTTTCTTCCTCCTCTTTCTGTTGAGGTTTTTAATGTTTGCATAATGATTGACTAATTAAATCTCCACCATCTGCTCCCCAGGATCTGATCAGGATAACTCCGACAACAACACAATCTTTGTCCAGGGCCTTGGCGATAACGTGACCGTTGAAACAGTCGCGGATTTCTTCAAGCAGATTGGGGTGATCAAGGTGAGGGGCCTGTCTTCCCGAGCGGTGAGGTCCTCGTCCCTAAAAGGGCTTTCTGGTTTCGGCCCCACCAGGCATTTCTGACCGGGGCCTAGTGCCAGAGGATGTGGGAGAGGGCCTGGGTTTCCCCGAGTTATCAAGGATGGCGTAGTTCGTTCCCAGTTTGGGCACTACCAGAAGGAAACTTCCTTCAGCAATCTGTTCCACGTGTTCCCTTTTCCTGGTCTTGATGGCGTGGATTTGTCCTTTTTCACCCCCTTCCTTCCTTTCTGTCTGCAGGGGAAGAGACTTGGAATTAGGGCAAGGTGGGTGAATGCAGGAGGTAGCGTTTCAATTTGATCGGGAAAGGGGATGGTGTGGTGAGCTGGTGGAGAAGAAAGGGAAGTGAGGTGCTAAGGCTGTGATCCGAAATGGTTAACCCACTTCCTGTGTGGCCTACGCAAGGCAGTGAGTGAACAAGGTGGAGGAGTAAATGTGGGATTAGGCGTGCTGTTCTTGCAGGCGGACAAAAGTCAAGTAATTACCCCCCTTTGTCATTTACCCCCTGCCTCAGGTGAACAAGAGGACTGGCCAACCGATGATCAACCTCTACACTGACCGAGAGACTGGGAAGCTGAAGGGAGAGGCCACGGTCTCCTTTGATGACCCTCCTTCTGCCAAGGCAGCTATCGATTGGTTTGACGGTGAGTAAGCAAGCCACCTGGGTTACCCCCTTCGGTGGCTTCACTCCCACCCCATCTCAGTCCGAGCCAACGGCTGCCTTTAGATCCCTAGAAAAGGGAGACGGTTGGGGCACTGTTGGTTGGTAAGTTACGACTTTCATCACGCTGCAATTATGTTAATCTGAGAGTTTAGCTCTCCTACAATGTAGGAGCAGAATTAGGCCATTCAGCCTATCGAGTCTGCTCCACTGTTTCTCATCACCATTCTCCCTGTGACCTGCGACCAAAAATCTTATCTCATCCAGCCAGGGTCATACCCAATGGAGTGATGTTTTTTTATTTTCCCCCCTTTCCTTTGTCGGTGCTCAGGTGTTTACTGTGTCGTTCTTTTTGTGTTTTGCAGGGAAGGAGTTCAATGGAAATCTGATTAAAGTCTCCTTCGCCACCCGGAGAGTGGAGTTCAGCCGAGGGGGAATGAGAGGTGGAGGAGGGAGAGGAGGCGGCGGAGGGAGAGGTGCTTTGTCGTGTTTTAGTAATGTCATTTTGTCTGTATGTACCTTTGTGTTTTAAAGAGGAGGCAAACTGGCCCCTGTCAGGACAGAAATTTGAGAAACAGCAGCTTTTTTTGTCATGATGTGCTTTTGTATTTAAGTATACCAATTGTTTGTTTCTGGGTGAGGTATAGCCGCAGACCATGAGCAACAATTGAATCCTGGGTTTCTGTCAACTTTGGGAAGAAATGGTGCTGTTCTGCCTGAAATGTACCTTCACTGCTGCAGCAGACAGCTCCCTGGACACTTCAGTTCCCAGAGAGTGAAGTTATTAAGTTATTCTGATTGTGAGCTCCTGGGCCTGGTTGCTGGTGTAAATCAGAGTGCATTTCAGGATCTTCAGCAGGGGGCGGTGGGGGTGGGGGGAGGGGTAGCTATTTCACAGCAGTTGCGCCCTGTTCAGATTGTTGCCGGCATTTTATATTTCTGTTTTGTTTCTGCTGTTGCTTAGCATCGGCAGGCCGTGGGGGATATGGCGGCGGCGGTCCTCGTGGTAGCTTCTCCGGCGGAGGTGGGGGAGGAGGCGGAGGCGGATCTGGTGGGGGTCAGCAAAGAGCTGGAGACTGGAAGTGCACCAATCCGTAAGTAGAACCAGTCGTGTCCCAGATCCCAGCTGTTTTGGGGGGTGACACCCCCCCCCGCAATCCCCACAAGACCGGTTGATTGATTGGTTTTTTGTTTTCTCTCTCTCTCCCTCGCCCTCTCTCTCTCTCACTCCGAATCTTGTTCCCCTTCCTCCCTCTTTTGCCCCCCACCCACCCAAAAAAAAATTGCTCAGCATTCGCCCAGAGGCCACTCAGTGTTACTGAGGACCACCTCAGACACCACCCCCTCCAAAAAAAAAGAAACAAACCACCTCGGTGTGAGGCTGGACAGGGCCCAATGTTTGGGCCCGAGCTCAGGCCCAGAGAACATCCTGGGAACAGTCAGTGGGGTCGTCCCAGGAAGCACCTACCAGAGCTGGGAGGCTGCTCCTGAGAAACATGCCCCACTGCCCGGGGAAGGGTGGAGGGCGCCTGATGGGCAGGAAACCAGCCCACGGGTGTGGGAGGCCTTGGTCACAGGCCGTATCTGATTTCTCCCGTCAGTCAGTCGTACTCGGTGGGGGGGTTAGGGAGCTGGAATACCTACGGGCTGTCATCAAACGTGACGAATCTTGTTCTGTTGTTGGCAGGACTTGTGGAAACATCAATTTCTCGTGGAGGAACGAGTGTAACCAGTGCAAATCGCCCAAACCTGAAGGAGGCCCACCACCAAT
>NW_025968506.1:0-10000 GCF_021869965.1 Rhincodon typus | reverse complement strand
AAAATAAAATTCTCCTTGATTCTTGACTAGACCCTCACTATCTTTATGCATCTGTTGTTCCTTAATCATACCAGCCTTACCCTTTCAGTCTAACAGGAACATTGTCCGTAACCAGATCCTTAAAGCTGATTCCTTTGGCTGTTGGGTCATATAAGCATCTTGTGATGCCCCTTTGGGGGTATTTCACATTGCTAATGGTGCTCTCTCTCTGACTGGTTCCCTGTTGGATTGATCAGGGAGCCACGTTATCTCTATTTTTAGCCCCTTCCCGCGGGTGTGCAAACTGCTATGAAGTTAGTCTTTTACCATCGTGAAGACAGCTGATGGGTTTGAGGAAATCTGTCCTTGGACTGTTTGAGAGAGATTTCTAACCCGTTTGTTCTCTCTCTCCAGGAGTGACCACAGGCAGGACCGGCGAGAGAGACCCTATTAGATTGTGTACATATTCATTGGGACCATATGGGATTTGTACCTTTTAATTTTTTTATTTTATACACCGTTACTGTGTTTGCGATGTGCTGCGAGCTGTGTAATAACCGTTATATTGTGAGGGGAGCTGTTGTTTCATTTTGGTTTTGTATCTGTTGGATTTTACCTGTATTTTCTCAAAAGTTGACATTAAAATTCCAACCGTTTTAACAAGCCTGGCTCCTATCGCTTCTTTGCTTGGGGACGAGGTGAATTTCTGTGAGCTTGCTGGGATATTTTTGGATCTTTCAAGCTGTCTCTAAAGCAGTTATGCAAACGGGACTAAGTCAGTTTAGGATATCTGGTCAGCCTGGCCGAGTTGGACCGAACGGTCTGTTTCTGTGCTGTGTGACTCTCTGAAATCTATGGCTGGAAACAAAAATCTGCTCACACTGACTCCCCGGACCTGGGGGAAAGAGCTGGGCCCTTCACCCTATCCGTGCCCATCTGTGATTTTATGAACCTCCCATCTGCCTCTTTCCCATCCCCAGCCTCTTGTTGTAACTCAAACCCACCAGTCTCTGCAAATCCTTGCAAACTGTTTCTGCACCCTTTCTGGTTTAATGAACTCTTTCCCACAGCCCGGTGACCAGAATTGTGTGCAGTATTCCGAAAGTGGGCTCACTGCAGCATGACGTCCCAACTCCTACACTCCTGACCAATGAAGGCAAGTGTGCCAAATGCTGCCTTCACCACTGCTTCCAAGGGTCTGTGTACCTGCACCCCTAGATCGCTCTGTGACAGTTCTCAGGGCCCTACCATTAAATATATAAATGCTGTTGTGGTTTGCCTTTTTTCTAAAATGCGATACCTTGCATTTTATCCAAAGTAAACTCCATCTGCCCCTCCTCCGAGCTTTGACCCAGTTGATCAAGGTCTCTAATCTTGGATAACCTTCCTCACTGCCCAATGTTAGCAATTCTTTTGGTGTCATTTGCAAACTGAACTAACCATGCCTTCTGTATTCTAATCAAACCATTTATGTAAATAACAAACAACAGTTTGAGATTCCCCCTTTTTCCCCCCCCCCCCCCCACGATCCGGCATCTCTTCACAGGTCAGTCTTGCCATTCCTGTACTCATTTGAATTTATGAGAATTAATGACACATTGAAGATTCTTAGCAAAATTGGCAGGGGGAGATAGGGAGAGATTTTCTCCCCTTTTGTGGGAGAGGGCATCCTCTCAGTCACGGGGTCCCCTATCGAAGTCAGGAGGAGTTTTGTCTCTTGGCAAGGAGCCAGTGTGTGAAAGTCTTTCCCACAGAGCCTGGGCCATTCGGGGGAAGGCAGGACAGCAGTGCTGGTGTTGAAACTGCTCTGCCGTCCAATGGGCCAACTGGACTTGCTGTGCTCCTGCATCTAATTCTGTAAATCTCTGGATCTGAGCTCGATAGCCTGGGGGCTGGTATTTGAGACACAACGGGTGACTGGGACTCTGCAGGAACTTGGGCGGGTGGGGGAGGATCTTCAGTCGAATCATGATCACGAAAGGCACTGAGTTGAATGGTTGTAAATTAAACGGGTAGGGGGGGTTGTCGGGAGTGTGTATTTAGAATGCATCAGCCCCCAATCTATGCACCGCTGAAGACAAAAGCCAGTGATGGGATTGATCAGGAAGAGAAGAAATGGCTGAGGGACATGGTATCAAAGATCATATTTGAGTATCACAATGGCTGTTTGGCCTATCGAGTCTGTGCTGACAGTCTAGGCCCACAACACAATTGTTCCAAGCAGCTCAGCTGGGCACTTTCTAAAGATTGTGTGGTTTCCTGACTCGAATACACTGCCCGGCAGGGTGCTTCAGACCCCCAACCACCACTCCCAGTTCTCTCAAACAGCCTACCTTCCATTTTAAAATGCACCCCCCCCCCCCACAACGTTACAGATCCTTCAACTGCTCCTTCCTACCCACCCTGTCTGTGCCCCTCCTGACCTTTGACAACTTCAGGTCCCCACTTGCTTTCTTTCCCGCCCCCAGCCTTCTCTGCTCCAAAGAAAACATCCTGAGCTTACCCTGCCTCTCCGTCCTGCTATCTCCCCTCCAGCCCCTCCCACCACAGTCACATCCTTCCTGTGGTGTGGAGACCAGGACGGTGCACTGTGTACTCCCTGCTGTGGCCTGACCAACGTCCTGTACGGCTCCTGATGTCACCTCCCTGCTCCTAGGGTAGTTGGTCACCTAGTAGTATTAGCGTGAGACGTTTAATCCAGAAACCCAGTCGATGTCCTGGTTTCAAATCCCACCATGCCAGCTGGTGGAATTGTAATTCAAAAAAGAAGTCTGGAATTGAGAACCTACTGATTACTGTGAAATCATTGCCAATTGTCAGAAAAACCTATCTGGTTCACTATTGTCCTTCAGGGGAGGAAATCTGCCACCCTCACCTGCTCTAGCCTATATGTAACTCCAGACCCCCAGCAATGTGGTTGACTCTCAACTAGACTCTGAAATGGCCTAGCAATCCACTCCGTTGTACCAATCGCTACCAAGTGTCAAAAGAAATGAAACTGGAACGTGGAGGCTCGGGCCAAAACTGGGAGAGCTGTCTCACAGAATAGTCAAGCAACAGTTGTTATAGTCGTACTTGCAGAATCATACCTTACAGGCGGTGTCCCAGACACCACCATCACCGTCCCTGGACATGTCCTGTCCCACGGGCAGGACGGACCCGGCACGGCGGGGGGCACACGGTGGGATAGAGGGTTGGGGGGTGTTGCTCTGGGAGTCCTCAACATTGACTCCAGACCCCATGGAGTCTCATGGCTTCAGGTTAAACATGGGCAAGGAAACCTCCTGCTCATTACCACATACTATCCTTCCCTCAGCTACTGAATCAGTATTCCTCCATGTTGAACAACGCTTAGGGGAAGCAGTGAGGATGGCAAGGGCACAAAATGTCCTCAGGGTGGGGGATTTCAATGTCCACACCAAGTGTGGCTCGGTAGCAGTACTACTGATGGAGCTGGTCGGGTCCTAAAGGATATAGCTGCTAGACTGGGTCTGTGGCAGGTGGTGTGGGAACCAACAAGAGGGAAAAACATTCCTGACCTCACCCTTACCAATCTGCCAGCTGCAGTTGTATCTATCCATGACAGTATCGGTAAGAGTGACCATTGCACAGTCCTTGTGGAGACAAAGTCCCGCCTTCACATTGAGAACAACCTCCATCGTGTTGTGTGGCACTATCACCGTGCTCAATGGGACAGACTTCGCACAGATATAGCAACTCAACACTGGGCATCCATGGGGCACTGTGGGCCACCAACAGCAGTGGAATTGTACTCCAACACAACCTTTAATCTCATGCCCGGCATATCCCCCACTCAACCATTACCATTAGGCCAGGGGTCCAATGGAGAGTGCAGGAGGGCATGCCAGGAGCGGCACCAGGCATACCTGAAGATGTGGTGTGAACCTGGTGAAGCCACCAAACAGGACTACTTGCACATCAAACAGCGAAAGCAGCAAGTGACAGACAGAGCTAAGTGATCCCACAACAAACGGATCAGATCTAAGCTCTGCGGTCCTGCCACATCCAGTCGTGAATTAAACAACTCACTGGAGGAGGAGGTTCCACAAAATCCCCATCCTCAATGATGGAAGAGCCCAGCCTATCAGTGTAAAAGATAAGGCTGAAGCATTCGCAGCAATCTTCAGCCAGAAGTGCCGGGTGGATGATCCATCTCGGCCTCCTCCAGTGGTCCCCAGCGTCACAGACAATCTAACCACCGCCCCTTGACATTCAATGGTGTTAACATCACTGAATCCCCCACTATCAACATCCTGGGGGTTATCATTGACCAGAAACGCAACTGGACTCAGCACGTTAACACACTAGCGACAAAATCACTCCAGAAGCTTGACACCATCCAGGACAAAGCAGCCGCTTGATTGGCACCACATCCACAAGCATCCCACTCCCCCCACCACCGACGCTCAGTCGCAGCAGTGTGTACCATCTACAAGACGCCCTGCAGAAAATCACCAAAGATCCTCAGACAGCACCCTCCAAAGCCACGACCACTTCCATCCAGAAGGACACGGGCAGCAGATACACGGGAACACCATCCCCTGCAAGCTCGCCTCCGAGCCCCTCACCATCCTGACTCGGAAATATATCGCCGTTCCTTCACTTGTCGCTGGGTCAAAATCCTGGAGTTCCCTCCCTGAGGGCATTGTGGGTCGACCCACAGCAGGAGGACTGCAGTGGTTCAAGATGGCAGCTCACCCCCCCCACCTTCTCAAGGGGCAACTAGGGACGGGCAAGAAATGCTGGGCCCAGACAGCGATGCCCACATCCCACAAAATGAAAAGAAAAATCTATGTCTTGACTGTTAAACTCAAGAGCCCGGTGTGCCACCTTCACTTGATTGTCCAACCTTCAGGGCACTGTGGCCAAGTATCCCAAGATTCCTCAGGGCGTCACTGTACCATTGAGAAATGGTGGGCAATACTAGCTTCCCCTTCCCCTGTCGGACAATCATTAGTCCCAGCTCAGGACTTGGAGGACCAGGCAAGCATATAAGTGAGGAGTAGGTCCCTCAGTTTCACTCCAATAATTAAAAAGGTCATGGCCAATCTGTTCAGAACCTTAAATCTTCGAGTATAGGAGTTGGGAATGTCATGTTGAGGTTGTTCGGGATGTTGGTGAAGCCTCTTCTGGAGCGCTGTGTCCAGTTCTGGTCTCCCTGTTTACAGGAAGGACGTTATCAAACCGAGAGGGTCCGGAAAAGATTTACCAGGATGTTGCCGGGACTGAAGGGTTATGAGTTAAAAGGAAAGGCTGGGACCATTTTCGCTGGAGTGTAGGAGGTTGAGGAGCAACCCTATAAAACCATGGATAAGGTGAACAGCCTTTCCCGAGGCTGTGGGAGTTTGAAACATGTTTTTAAGGTGCGAGGAGGACAATGTTTAATGGATGCGAGGGGCAACCTTCTACACAAGGGGGTAGTTCGTGGGTGGAATGAACGGCCAAAGGAAGTGGTAGATGCTGGTACAATTGCAACATTTAAAAGACATTTGGACAGCCACATGGGTAAGAAAGGTTTAGAGGAATATGGGCCAGGTGCAAGCAAATGGGACGATGGTTCAAGTTCAGGATACCTGGGCGAGTTGGACCGAAAGGTCTGTTTCCATGCTGTATGACTGTATAATCTAGTAAGCGATCTCTGAACGGCCTCCAATCCTTGCTTAAATACAGAGACTGATATTGCCCACGGGACTCCGGGTGCCCTTAGCAGATTTTTTTTACGTTCAATCCCCCTCATGATATATTACGACGTTCCATTAGGTTTCCAAACATCTCCCTGGGCCTGAATCGTAAGTTTCTGTGGTTCACACACACTGGGGTGTCGCTGCCTCTCAAGAAGCTTCAAAGTCCCCCTGAGACAACGTTTTTCGTTCAATTCCGTCTTGCCAAAGTGGACACCTCCCGCTTTTCGCCTGCGTTATGTTCTACTTCAGCTTTGCCTAGCCAATCGCTGCCTCATTTTGTCCTCTTGCCTCGCTCTGTCGTCGCCACTTCTGTTCCAAACGATTGACATAAATTGTAGGAGTTGAGTGCCCAGCGCTGAGCAACTCTGAACGACTGGAAAGGAAGACCCACTTATTCCTAACTTCTGCTCCCGGTTTGCCAGCCAGGCTTCAATCTGTGCCAAGACGTTACCTACTAACACCATCAGCTTTCACTTCCCACAATCACCTTTAACACAGACCTCGCGAAATGCCTTCTGGAAATCTGAACGCGCTGGCCTCCCTCCCCTGATCTACGGGAGAGGTCACGTCTTAAGGGGATAACTTAGATCATCGCCTTCGTTTCACACCTTGAACTGGTCCAATTGCCTCCCTTGAAAGGAGCCTTCAAGAGGCGCTTCGAGCCTCGTGGCTGTGAGCAACAGTAACGTAACTGGGCTGCCCTTTCCCGATGTCCAACGTGCTCTGTAGACGGAGCCCTTGAAGAGCGCGACCATGCAGAGGGATCTGGGCGTCCAGGCCCACAGATCGACAGCGGGTAACGCGGTACAGCGCGCTCGCCTTCGTCGGCTGGGGCGTGGAACGAGTAAAAGTTGGCAAATTGATGGGGATGCATCAGAGAGGGTGCGGGGAAGGTTTACCAGGATGGCTTTCACTGGAAAGATGGAGGCTGAGGTCAGGGGGTTAGTGGTGACCTGATAGATGTCTGCCTAAATGAGGAGAGGTGTAGAAAGGGTGGACAGTCAGAGGCTTTTTACCCCACCAAGGGAAAAAAAAAATTCCTCAGCATCTCGGGTTGTCCCTCTACACTGAGGCTGTTCCCAAGTCTCTCCTACTCACGCCAACTAAGTCCTGATCTTAGGGTGCTCATTTTAACGGCGTTATAAAGCAGAGATCGAGCCCCCCCCCCCACCCACAACTCCGATAACTAAAACCGAAACACCCAGAGAGAGAGACAGGCACGCCTACATGTGTTAAAAGAGCCCCCCAACCTATTATAAAGGAGGTTAAACAAAATAACACTCACTTCATAATCAACAAGTAACTATTTATTTATCTAACAGTGAACAAATTAACTGAACTATTAACAAACTGAATAAATCCCTTTTCTAACCACTATTTCCGAATAAGACAAAATTCTAACAGTGTGCTGTTCCAATAAATAGAAGTCCCACTTACATAAAATTTAAAAAAAATTAAGACTTTAGACTCTCGAAGTTACGTCTTTCAGAATCTGTGTCTTCTCCAACTAATTCTTATGTCAGGAACGCCTTCTCCATTGAATTATTTTTGTCAGGATCATTAACTATTTGTGCCGTAGGTATCTTTAATTTAGATGGAGCTTACTCTAAGGCCCAGAGAATTCTGAGAGAGCTGTCCTCTTGGTCGATGGCAGTTAGCTCTCTCCAAATTTTCCAAATGCCCCCATCTTTTATACCCTTAGTGACATATCCATTTCTTAAAATAGGATCGGTCTTACGTTGTCAAAAGCGTCAGATTTAAATTTAATTGGGTTTTGGTATCTTAAGGGCCTGGTTTAAATTCATTGGCTAAGTTCGAAAATCTGTCCTCTTTGTAAGAAAAAATGCTGCTTTTGCCCGTCAACAGCGTGATACAAATGGTTCATTTCAGGTGCTCCTTGCATCTGCAAACCCACAGGCATCCTTCTTGAATCTCTAAGCATAGAGAAAAAAAAGCACATTGTCTTTTAAAGGGGACCACGCGCCGCTTACAAACACCAAATTCTAACGTCCTGCCTTCCAACCCACAAGCCCTCGACCCAACCACGGGTACGATCGCAGCTGGGCATCGGGTGGTGGGGTGCGGCTTGTGCAGGCGGCCAGTTGTTGCACATTGCCCGACGCCACCCGCGACCCCTCTTGGGTACAAATCGCTGTGAGGCCCGTCTGGGGTTGGCCTACTCGGGATTGCCAGCAATGCTGGCAAAGCTTTCCTTACATAAGGGGCGTCTTCATGTCCCAGCTACGGTCTGACTGGCTTTCGAATCGCTTCCTGTCCGACCCTGTACGTTTGCCTGCCACCCATTAGATGTGTTTTCATTATTCACGCACAAAGGCCCGATGAGGTTGCGATGGAGGCAAACGGTCAGATGACCAGAGGCTGGCTGACAGACTGTTCTGTGTCTTCTCCCACAAATTCCTCTGTCAGGAACGCCCTCTCCATCGAATTACTTCGGTCAGGAACGTTAACGATTTGTGCCGTAGGGTACCTTTAGCTTAGAGGCCTAGCGAATTCCGCGAGACCTGTTCTCTTGGCAGGTCAAGGTTAACTTGACATAGGAAGGCAATTGGAAAACGTGCTGAGGGACCAGGTTAGCCAATACTTGGAGAGGCTGTGGCGGGGGTGGGGGGGGGTGGTGGTGTTAGTCAGTACGGATTCGTTCGCCTCAGTAATTGTTTCTGTCCAAGCGTTTTGCAAAAGGTACGTCGGTGAGGGTAATGTCACTGCCATTGTTCACGTGGGCTTCAGTGAAGGCCTTAGACTAGGCCCAGCGTAGCAGCCTGCTCCCAAAGCCCCATGGGATTTGAGGGAAGGCGGAAAACCGAAACGGGCCTGCAACCAGGAGGGAAAGGTCGAGGGTCACTTTTGGGGTGGTTGGAAGCCTCTAGGTCCGTGAGGTGGAGTGGGGGGTGGGGGCAAGAAAACTGTTGATGGGGTGGGGAAGGTCTGATATCGATAACCACCTTGCAAACTGGGCAGAGCAATGGCGGACAGCGTTTTTTTTATTCATTCACGGGATGAGGATGTCGCTGGCCGGGCCAGCATTTATTGCCCCGTCCCTAATTGCCCCAGTGGGCAGTTAAGAGTCAACCACGTCGCTGTGGGTCTGGAGTCACGTGTAGGCCCAGACCAGGTAAGGATGGCAGTTTCCTTCCCGAAAGGGCATGAGTGAACCTGATGGGTTTTTCCCGACAATCGGCAACGGATTCACGGTCATCGTTAGATTTTTTTAAATTGAATTCAAATTCCACCATCTGCCGGATTTGAACCCACGTCCCCCAGAACGTTATCTGGGTTAACAGTCCAGCGGAAGTACCACTAGGCCATTAATCCCGGTGAAGAGAGAGGTGGCGCATTCTGAAGTTTTAAAGAGGGAGAACGGGGGGCTGAGTTGGGGCGGTACACAAAGGGAGTTTGGGGCACAGGTCCACGGATTCTCCGAAAGGGGGTCCGCGCAGGGAACAGAGGAAGGCGTCGCCTCCGTTAGCCGGGCGTAGAATATAGGAGGAGGGAAAGTCGATAAAGCAAGGGAGGTCTGCCGAAGCGTTCTCTACCACTGTGGCAGAAACGTGGGACGCACAACTCGAGGGTGGTAGAGGCAGACAATCTCGCGACCTTCGAAGGGCTCTTAAAATCCAGGTCACGTCGGCAATGGGCCAAGTGCAGGTAAACGGGATTAGGACAGTTAAGTGTTTGCTGTTTGGCGTTGACGCGGTGAGCCAAGAGGAAGGCCCTGTTGAACTCCGAGAGACTAAGTTAGACCTCTTTCTCAGCGTGATGCGGGTTGCCCCTTGGCCCTGAGGGCACGCCCTCTCTTCCCAGGCTCCTCCGCCAAGGGCAGCTGTCCTCCATCTTGTTCAAGCCTCCTCAGATCTTGGCTTTCGCTCAGGCGACCCTCGACCTCTTCTCCCTCATGGGAATCGGGCTAGCCTTTCCCGACACGTTCCGAGGCTTCGCCCTCTCTCTCTCTCTCTCCCTCCCTCCCTCAAGGGGACTGGGAGCTGTACGCACCGCTCCTGAGGCTGGAGCAAATCCATCGCCCCGAAAAATCGACTGACAGTCCAGCCGATCCTGCTGGGTTGGGATCGGCCCCGCTACACGAGACAGCCCATATATATATATGTATAGAATCCCTACAGGGTGGAAAACAGAGCCTTCGGCCCAACAAGTCAACCCCGACCCTCACAGCGACCCACCCAGACCCATCCCCCTATAACCTGCCCTAACCTGCACATCCCTGGGCACTGCGGGACAATTTCCCACGGCCAATCCCACCCTAACCCGCACATCCCTGGGCACTACGGGACAATTTCCCA
>NW_025968505.1:0-24455 GCF_021869965.1 Rhincodon typus | reverse complement strand
GGCCTGCTGTGTTCATCCAGCCCTGCACCTTACACACAGAGTAATATTACTACTGAAGGGTTCTGTGTCATACCAACAACCAGAACAAAATGGGATGAAACAAAGTTCCTAGATTTATGTAATTATTTTAATGAGTCTTAAATTTAGGATGATTTCATTATGGAATTACTTTGAATTTACAAAACTGAAACTGTGTGTTTGGTCTGATCATTGCAAGACAAAAAGCTTTGGCAACATGGTTTATATCAGGGTTTATAAGCTTTTACATAAGCTTCTTTCCACTTTGATTAACTCTTCCCACGTCTGTCCATATCCCTTTATTCTGTTCTTTCTTATATGGACATTAAGCTTCCCCTTTAACGCAGCACTGCTTTCGGTTTCAATTACTCCATCTGGCTGCAAGTTCTAAATTCTCACAACGGCAAAGGAATTCTTGGCTAATTTGTTTGTGATCACTAAAATACAACACGCAGGAATATTAGTTTTATTCAGTGGTCCCATTCTTACCTCTCAGGATAAAAACTGGGTACTGGAAGCTCTATTCCAACTCCATAATCTAGGTTGACATTTGAATGCAGTGCTTAGAGAGCTGTATTGTTAAAGGTGCCATTCTTCTGGATGAGGAATTAAACCAAGGCCCTGTGTTTTCCTGCACAGATGGATGTGAAAGATTCAATGGCTTTTGTCAGAGGCTATTTCTTTTTAAATTAACCTATTATTCCCTCTGGAGAGGGTAGGACTTAAACCTGGGCCTACACAATCCAGGGGTAGGGACTCTATCACAAGTGGGCCCCAGTCATCTCATATTTAGCACAAAATTGAAATTCAGGTGCAATTTTAAGACATGACCTTAGCCCTGACTCCCAGGTACCTATATGTGATGTTGGTGCGAGTTAGAGCTGCTGTGGTCTCATGCAGATTGCAGGCTTCAGCTACAGATCATGATGCTGGAGGTTCCTACTTCCTTTACATCGTATGCTGACCTCCAGGAATCTCTCCTACTCTTACCACCCATTGGTGTGTGTTGGAAGGATTTGCTGGCACTCTGATACACAAGCTGCTTGCCTCTGTTATGCATGCACCGTCCTTGGCTACTGAGTCCTGACGTGGGAGTCAAACCTTGAGTTGCTGTCTCTGAGGCACCTCCTCTGTCATCTACTTCCATCAATGTAACACAATCTCATTTATCAGCACATTGCATGCCAGTGTGAAGCACAAAAGGGTCCTTACTGTTGCAATTAATCAATAAATGTTATCAGAAGAATGCAGTGAAAATTTGTTACTAGTGTCCAATTGCTTATCAGATATGAGGAAGAATCTTGAGGACAGCGAAACAGCTTTGGCAATAATGTCAAGAAGGGAAATAGGGGACAGCACTGGGGTCAATGTTCCTATTAAGGTCCATTTATGGCTGCTCAAAAATTTGAAAGGAACTACAGGGGTCATTCACAAGTTGTTCACTGAGGGAGATCTTGTGTGTAGCCATGTAAGAATTTAAAGATACCATGTCTTGAAATAAACAGGCAGGGTGTAGCAAGAAGAGTAGGGACCATCATTTGGACTGATTCAAAATACAGTATTAAACCAGACGTTAAAATGGAGAAGGAATGAATGTCAATGCATGTGGTAAGTTATCAGAAAGTGGCTTCAATGGTCTGAAATACCATTATTGTCCTTAACGTTTCTTCGACTCTTGTGTGCTAATGGTCAGTTTTACTTCAGTCTCAAAGTGAGCAAAAATCACAGCTCACCGAGTCATCAGTCAACTGTATTCCTGTAATGTGCCTCAAAATCTGTGGCCATCTCATCTGAAAGGGAGTGGAGAGGTCATTAAATATTTTTAAGGCAGAGATAGATAGATTCTTGTTAGACATGGGACTCAAGGTGTGGATGAGAATGTGGAATTTGAAACACAAACAGATCAGCCATGAAATTATTGAATGGTCGGGCAAGCTCGAGAGGCCGAATGGTCTATTTCTGCTCCTATTTCATCTGTTCATAAATAACATCACTGAAACATTTATGAATAAAGCCCTAAAAGCAACTGAATGCAGCATGCAGAAATGTTAGTTTGACTCAATGATCTCATTCTTACCCCTCAGGCTAAAAACCAGGTACTGGAAGCTCTACTCCAGGACTTGAACCTATAATCAAGGCTGATATCTGATTGCAGTACTTAGCGAGCACTGTATTGTTAAATGTACTACTCTTTCTGATGAGAAATTAAACCAAGGCCCTGTGTTTTCCCACTCAGATGGATGTAGAAGAACAATAAAGATGCTCTTCCATATTACTGCTCATTGCTGAATCAAAATAGGTTTCCCAGTCACTGCCACGTTGTTTATCACAGGATCACATCGTGTACAAATTGCCCACTATTTGCTTACAAAATAAAACACAAGCAATTATTGGAATTCCTGAAAATATAACAAATGTTGTTTGCAAAGTGCAACTTCTTATTTCTCTGAATTTGGAACAAATTAGCCCTTATACTTTATCAGGATTAGTAACTTTTAAAGTACAAAATGAAAGCTTTAAATATTTAGATGGTTTAGAAGACCCTATTGTAAAATGAAAATTATGAAACATCCTCATTTAGAAAATGCTTTAGGCGTCGCTAATAAGTCTGTGCAAGTTTTCTGTTCTTTCGAACTTAATGAGAAATATTCAGTGGAGGATGAAGCTGTGCTTGCAATTGCTTTTCTACCTGATCTTTAATCTATAATCATGCTGGAAGCTAAGTTTAAACCCAGTGCATCCTCCCATGTGGGTGCTTCCAATTACGTTTGTAAATTACTTTAATGAGAAACAATCCTTTAATAATGTGTAAACACATCAGCAAAGTGTGATATAGTGAACCACTACTTCCTCAAAGAATTCTAACAGCTTTGTCAGGCATGACCTCCCCTTGATGTAGCCATATTGACTTTGCCCTATTTTACCATGCACTTCTGAGTATTCTGAAATCTCATGCTTCACAATGGACTCTAAAATCTTAACCCACAACCGAGGTTAGGCTAATCGGCCTGTAATTTTCCATCTTTTGCCTTACTCTCTTTTAAACAGGGGCGTTATGTTAGCAATTTTCCAGTCCTCTGGGACCCTCCCTGACTCTAGTGATTCCTGAAAGATCATCATTAACACCTCCACTATCTCTTCAGCTATCTCCTTAAGAACTCTGGGGTGTAGTCCATCTGGTCCTGGTGATATATCCATTTTCAGGCTATTCAGTTTTTCTAGCACCTTCTCTTTGGTGATGGCCACCATACTCAGCTCTATCCCCTGACTCTCTCGAATTTTTGGAATATTACTCAAGTCTTCCACTGTGAAGACTGACACAAAGTAATTATTCAGTTCCTCAGCCATTTCCTTGTTCCTCACTACTATCTCTCCAGCGTCATTTTCCAGCTTTCCAACATCCACTTTTGCCTCTCTTTTGCCCTTTATATATCTAAAGAAACTCTTACAGTCCTCCTTTATATTATTGGCTAGCTTACCCTCATATTCAATCTTCTCCCTCCTTATTTCCTTTTTTTGTTGCCCTCTGTTGGTCTTTGTAAGCTTCCCAATCCTCTGGTTTCCCACTGCCCTTCACCACATTATATGCTTTCTCTTTTGCTTTTATGCTATCCCTGATTTCCTTAGTCAGCCATGGTTGCCTCATCCTCCCTGTACCATGCTTCTTTTTCCTAGGGATGAATTTTTGCTGGGTCTCCTGAATTACTCCCAGAAACTCCTGCCATTGCTGTTCCACTGTCTTTCCTGCTAGACTCCTCTTCCAGTCAATTCCACCCAGTTCCTTCCTCATGTCTCTGTAGTCACCTTTATTCAGCCGTAATACCATTACCTCTGATTCTATCTTCTCCCTCTCAAGTTGCAGAGTAAATTCAATCATATAATGATCATTACCTCTTCTTAAGGTTCTTCACCTTAAGCTCCCTTATCAAGTCTGCCTCATTGCACAACATTAAATCTAGTATTGCCTGTTCCCTAGTGGGGTCTATCACAAGCTGCTCCAAAAAGCCACCCTGTACACATTCCACAAATTCCTTTTCTTGCAATCCATACCAACCTGATTTTCCCAGTCCACCTGCATATTGAAATTCCCCATGATCACCGTAACATTTCCCTTCTTACACACCTTTTCTATCTCCTGGTGTACCTTGCGCCCCAGCTCCTGACTACTGTTTGGAAGCCTGTACATAATTCCAACTATGTTCTTTTTTCATCTCTGCAGTTCCTCAACTCTACCCACACAGATTCTACACCATCTCACCCTACTTTGTTTCTTACTATTGATTTAATTTCATTTCTTACCAATTAGGCAACCCCACCCCATCTGCCCACCTGCCTATCTTTTCAATAAGATGAATATCCTTGGATATTCAGCTCCCAATCCTGATCCCCTTGCAGCCATGTCTCCGTGATGCCCACTACATCATATCTGCCAATTTTGATCTGCGCCACAAGCTCATTTACCTTATTCCTTATACTGCGTGCATTCAGATATAACACCTTCAGTCCTGTATTAACCCTCCCTCTTCTCATTGTCACTTGTTTATCCCAGTGTGCTTGCAGTTTGATTCCTAACCTTTTCCAAACACTGTGTCCTATTTGTGTCTGTGCTGGAGACTTTAATAACCTCTCCTGAGTTCTCCTTTTCTGTCACACAGTGGAATCTACCCCTACAGATGTTAGCCTGCTGCTTTGTTCCCCACTGGGGGAAGTTTTACCCTTCCCTTCCCCCCAACTTTCTAGTTTAAAGTCCTGTTGACCAGCCTATTTACTCTTTTCGCAAGAACATTGGTCCCAGCTCGTTTCAGGTAGAGACCGTCCCAGCGGTACAGATCCCTCCTGCTCCAATACTGATCCCAGTGCCCCATGTAAAGGAACCCTTCTTTCCCGCACCACTCCTTTAGCCACGTGTTTACTTCCCTTATTCTCGTGTCCCTATGCCAATTTGCATGTGGCTCGGGCAGTTATCCGGAGATTATACCCCTGGCTGAGTGGTTTGTTAGGCCAGTGGCTCACAAAAGTGGTCAGTAAGAGTTCTCTATGTGGTCTGCAGTCTGGTTCAAAAGGTTAGATGCTGATGCACAATGCTACAGTTGGGGCTGTGAGAGAGAACACTGCAGATCCCTCATCTGCAGTACTGACAGGATTAACACATTCAGAACTGTTCTTGTGTGCATGGCAAGAGTACAAGCAACAAGAGTGCAGTTTTAAAAGGAAAGTTTATGTTACTGTAGATTTGAGTAATATGGATGTGTTAGTTTGTCAGAGGAAGATTATTGTGGTGATTTTAGAACATATTTTGGAACGGTGTAAATAAATGTGTTCTCTTTAGTATTCAGTTTTACAGCATGAAAATGTCTAATAATTTAAAATCTGGCATGAATTAATAATTTATTTATGATAATTTAGAAAGTTGTAACATATTAATTTATTACTTTTACTAGCAAAACAGCAGCAATCCTAAAATCCAAAACTCTGAATGTATATACTTATCCAGCCATTTAATAGTTTCCATAAACTCATGTTAATTCTCATGAGATTCTTTTTAGCATGGCAAGAAACAATGGCTGGGCTAAGAATGGAAGGTAGTCCATAGACTCTGTGTCCCATATCAGTGACACGCAGGTTTGAGAACCACTGTGTTAGACAATTTCAGAGGGCAACTAAGAGTCAGTCGTGTTGCTGTATATCTGGAATCACATATTGGACCAAACTTGCCTACGGTCCTCTGGGACTATGATGACTTTAGACTGCAGGGAAAAAAACATCAGTGAATCAGAATGATTTTCTTTACAGTTATCTGGGACTTTCATCAGGACCATTGGTGATATTAGACTTTTATTTCAGATTTATTTAATTGATCTCAAATTTTTCAGCTACCATGACAGTATTTGAACTCAGGATTAATTCATCTCAACATTTCAACTGTTACGTCTCTTATTCTAACATACTCATTGCAAGCTTCATAGCATGTGGCAATGAGGGTTAGCATTTTCACCTCAGAGACATACGAATCTACCAAAGTATAATGGGATAGTGTCAAAGCTACAAAGATATTTCATTTTAACAGAATAACCATTATTACAGTCAATTCTCGGAATGCAAACATTCTCCAGTTACTGGCAATCTCAGAAACAAAGCCTAATAATTACAATTTAGATGAGACCAAGTACTTTCTTATTTCACTACTTCCATTCAACTAAAGGATTTGAAATGAATAAACCATCCATGATCATATAAAAT
Source organism: Rhincodon typus (assembly GCF_021869965.1). Lineage (NCBI taxonomy): Eukaryota > Metazoa > Chordata > Chondrichthyes > Orectolobiformes > Rhincodontidae > Rhincodon > Rhincodon typus. Next base: position 18,197 of record NW_025968505.1, on the reverse strand, counting down.
TAAGCAGCATTTATGTTAATGTATACATGCTTGGCAGTTCAAGCTCCACTCAAGGATCAACACTGAATTGAGACTTTCCCCTGGGGATGAAGGAAGTGCTGCTTTAATGTAGGTGAGAAGTTTTTTTTTATTCATTCTGGGAATAGAGGCACCTCAATCAAAGCCAGCATTTATTGCCGATCTCTAAATGCACTTCTGAAGATGTTGGTTAGCCACCTTCTTGAACAATGCTGTTTTGGGAGGAAATTCCCAAAGTACTGTGAGGAAGGTTGTTCTGGGAATTTAACCCAGCAACTTTGAAGGCAAGATGACATATTTCTAAGATAGAATGATGTGTAACTTGAAGGGACATTGCAGGCAATGGTGTTCCCATGCACCTGCTGCCATGTGCACAGTACAGGATATGGGTTTGGGAGGTATTCAAGAAACCCTGGTGATTGTTAGTTTATTTTGTAGATTGTACACATTATTTGCTGACATGTGTAGTGTAAATGTTACTTGTAACTTAGCAGCCTGAATGCTGTCTAGGTCTTATTGCATGCAAGCATGGTCTGCTTCATCTTTTGAAGAGTTGTGGAAGAAACTTAACAATAGCACAATAACCAATGAAAATCCTCACTCCCAGCCTTATGATGTGGTAATTGATGAAGCAACAAAAGATGATTGGACCGAGGACATTGTCTCCAACAGCTCCTGTTAACAATGATCTGAAATAATTGGCTTCCAATAACTCAAACCTTTGTGCTCGATATGAGTCTAGCAAAGGAGAGGCTCCCCTGCTCCCCAATGATTTAAATGTTGTTCAAGTTCCTTGATGTCACAATCTGTCAAATGTCAATGAGTTTTAATAGCCATTCATTCCCAGTCTTAAATTTATCTCTTTTTGTCTATGCTTGAGCATTCGATTCGCAGGTTATTAAAGAGGATGTGCTGCTTGGTAGTCCTGTTAACAATACTGTCTATCATTTTGATCATTGAGAGTAGACTAATCCGGCTAGATTGTAATTGTTCTACTTTCTCTGGGCAAAACATAGCAAGGCAAATTTTCCATATCACTGGGTAGCTACCATTTTTATATCTGTATTGCAATAGCTTGGCTACCGCCTTGGCTCACTCTGGAGCTGAGGTCTTCATCAATTCAGTCAATACATATTTGGGAGCCATAGCCTTTGCTGTGCTCAATGTGATAAAAGTTTCCAATATGTTATTGTCAATTGGGAAACTGGATTTACAAGTGGAGGTAAAATGAACGGGGGCCTATTTGCTATTCAAGGAAAGTTTTCCATCAACAAATGGAAGGTCATCCATGCCCCTGACAAAAATTGCTGCGTTGGTTGCAGCAGGAAAATACAGAGCCACACACAATGGCACACAAACGCCCCAGAAACAGGAACAATTGTCCTATTGGAGGCCTGATTCTTTGGTGGGTAAATATTGAGATGAAAGAATGAGAGAGGAGACTGCCACAAGGTCATCTTCTTCCATCAGGGCACTTACAGGCCTTCCAACCACAACCCCCTCCCCACCACATCTGCAACTATCACCACATTTTAACTCAGGAGTTCTGGGGTGAGCAGAGACAATGTTAGGCACAGGAAAAGTGTGCTAGGAACCAGGGCCATCCGCTTACAATCACCATTGGGCTACAGGAACATTACAATTGAGCATCGGTAGGGATGGTAGCCCTTGCTACCTGACTGCTCTTGGTGTCCTGCTTAACTTGGGCTGAGACAGTGAATGAAAATCCAGGCCTATATTTCTAATGGGGCCTGGACTCAAAAGTAAACAATCTGATAGATATAGTGTCAGAGGGTTTGAGATATAGGAAGAGGGTGAATACACTGGGGCTGTTTTCTCTAGAATGTCAGAGGCTGAGGGGTGACCTTATAGAGGTTTATAAAATCATGAGGGGCATGGATATGGTCAATAGTCGAGGTCTTTTCCCCAGGGTGGGGGAGTCCAAAACTAGACAGCATAGGTTTAAAGTGAGAGGGGAAGGATTTGAAATGGACCTAAGGGGTAACTTTTTCATGCAGAGGGTGGTGCATGTATGGAATGAGCTGCCAGAAGGCGTGGTGGAGGCTGGTACAATTATAACATTTAAAATGCATCTGGATGGGTATATGAATAGGAAGGGTTTAGAGGGATATGGGCCAAATGCTGGCAAATGGGACTGGATTAATTTAGGATATCTGGTCAGCATGGACAAGTTGTGCGGAAGGGTCTGTTTCCATGCTGTACTCTCTATGATTCTACAAGCAAATAATAGAGAAAAGAATTTGTAAGCCCTTTGCTTTTAATGTATGTTGTAGTGTGCAGACTGCTAAATTTCAGCATTAAAACAGATAGTATTCTGAACTGGTCATTGTGGGAGTGTGCCATGTTCCTCTCAAGGGCTGTTCATTGGATCAGCTGCAATGAGCTAACATTCTGCTTCGTGAAGAAGGCCTAAAACAGCGTTGAGAGGCAAATGGAATTTAAAGGTCACCTATCCATGTCCTGAGGGTCTAGGGATGTTGTTTTTGCCAATATTTTTGAAAGAACACATTGAAGAAATTAAGTGGGTCACCTAACAACAGTTATTGTATTGGGAGATTAGGATGGAAACAAGCATAACTTTGTGACTCCATGTACATCTGAGGGTTGCGATACATGTTGTTTGATGTGTCATGGTTAAGTGTTAGTATACTAGAAATATGGAGATCAATGGTATATTGGATATGTGTTGTGTGCTGTAGTCATTTTGAAATTGGGAAGTGTCAGAGCATGAGTTCTGAGGATTGTGAACTCAATAACAAATAATGAAAAAGCCAAATTGGAACAATGCAACACAACTGACCTGCATACTGAAACTGAGTTGCACAACCCGAGTTCACGAAAATCCTGATTCTGGTGTCGTTATAATTGATGACTGTGGAAGGTAACAGAACAAAATAGAACAAGAAAAGAGAATAGCAAATATATGACAGAAGCGATTTATGTTCATCATGCAATTCCCAATACACAGGACACATACGCAACCAGGGTAATTTCAACAGTAACATACATGAAGATATACTCATCTATATTATTTCTTTATTATTCCACGCTTAACAAAATGGGCTTTCATGTAAATTTATGTTGAGATATTTTGGTTTCAGAACTAACTAAAACCGTAAAAAGTAATACAGGAAGAAGACTATTGAACTCAATGAACAATACCATTTCCAATCATTGTGTTGACAAAATATAAAGAATGCATCAAAGTGTTACTAATTGCACCAAAGCAATTGATTTAAGATGAACAGATTTCTTCCAAACATTTTCAAGCATTAGGCATGGTAAGCAGCTGGAAACCTACACTTTGCATATAGTTCAACCAGAGATAATCCAATCAACCCTGTTAGCAGCATAAAGTCATACTTAAGTTGTAAAAATAGAAAATCCCCAATTCATTAATCACTGTTGCCATTTACAACTGACAGTTTCTTAAACTCAGTCACCAGGTTTAACTTCTCGAGGAATGGAATTGAAAAGTAGGGAAGAGCCTTGATCGGACCATACTTAAGAGTTTTGGGTGCAGTTCTTAATGTCACATTATAAAAAAGATGTAGAGGCACTGGAATGGTGCAGAGAAGATTGAAAAGGATGATACCACAAATATGTAGGTATGAGCATCAGGAAAGGGTGACAGACTGAGTCTGTTTTCTCCCAGATAGGGAAAGCTGAAGGGTGACCTCTGTGGGATACTCAACATTCTGAAAGATATCAACAGAATGGACATAGAGAGAGGATCTCTTCTTGTGGGGAGCAGTATAATCAGAGATCATCAATTAAAGATAGCCACCAAAAAATCCAATAAGGAATTCAGAAAAAACCTAATCACCCAAACAGCGGTGAGAATGTGGAATTCAGTTCGATAGGGGGTAGTTGAAGTGAATATTGTAGGTGCACTAAAGGAGAAACTATAGAAGCATAACCTGGCAGATAGAATATAATGTGAGAAATTGTGAGGTTATACACATTGGCAGGAAGAATAGAAGAGCTGACTATTATTTAAAAGGAGGAAAAACTGCAGAAAACTATAGCACACAGGGATGTTGGAGTCCTCAGACTTTCTGTAAATCACAGAAAGCTAGCACTTAAAATCAATGTCTAAAAGGGAAGGCAAATGGAATGTTTATTTCAAAGGGAATGGTGTATAGAAGTTGTAAATGTTGCTAAAGCTATACAAGGCACTAGTTATACTAGACCTGGAAAACAGTTTTGGGCCCCTTATCTATGGAAAGATATAGTGGCATTAGAGGCAGGCCACAGAAGGTTTACTAAGTTGATCCTAGGTATCATGAGATGGTCTTATGGAGTGAGGTTGATTAGGTTGGGCCTGTATTCATTGGAGTTTAGAAAAATGAGAGGTAACTTTAATGAAACGTAGGAGAATCACAGAGGACTTAAATATTTCCTCTTGGGGAGAGTCTAAGATCAGAAGGCATAATCTCAGTGAAAGTAAACGGCAAAGTTCCAACCACCGCGCAACCAATCACAAGAAACTTATAGTTTTCCCATTGCAGTACCTGACTGCTTCTTACTTGCCCCAATGTCCTTATCTGGAAGCTTCAGATAGGGTTTAACAAGTGTAATTTTTGAACATCTGCAACTCAATAAAACCAAATGCTCGTAAGATTTTAAAATACAAGGTCACAGGAAGATGATTTTAAAAGGAACAAAGCAATCTGTTCTTTACCAGTTTTACATAATCGCAGAGAATTAAAGCAGAACATAGAACATAGAACAGTACAGCACAGTACAGGCCCTTTGGCCCACGATGTTGTGCCGACCTATTATCCTACTAAGATCAATCTATCCTGCATACCATACATTTAACTATCCTTCATGTGCCTATCCAAGAGTCGTTTAAAAGTCTCTAAAGTATCTGACTCCGCTACAGCTGCCGACAGCGCATTCCAAACACCCACCACTCCCTGTGTGAAGAACTTACCTCTGACATCTCCCTTATACCTTCCTCCAATCACCTTAAAATTATACCCCCTTGTAATAGTCACTTCTGGCCTGGGAAAAAGTCTCTGATTATCCACTCTATCTATGCCTCTCATCATCTTGTAATTTCACATTAGCCTAAGCAGATGTACATGCTGTATAAGATAGTAGCCCTTCTATCTGTGCCATTGCAAGGCTTCTTGATTAAGCTATTTTGAAATAATGTAAAATGTTGCGCTCTATTCTCCTCTGTTTGCTAACGCTACACTCATCCTGGCATAATGATCAACATTAGCTCGTAAAAGAAAATAAAGACCTTTATTATTAAAATGAAGGATGCAAGCGCTAGAAAATGGGATGCTTCTTCCAGATATGTAAATACCCCAGGCCTACCCAGGGTTCGATGCAGAATAATGCTCACAACATATATGTTTTGGATAAACTGTTTAAACCAAGATCACGTGACCTCAAAGCTGAATGTGCAAGATACCACAGCACTGACTCAAAGATGACGCTCATTCACATGTGAAATGAACTCTCTGAGGAAGTGGTGGTTTCGATCTGTACATCCTTTGTTGATGTGATCTGCTCATAAACAAAGCTTTTCACTGTACTTCAGTACATGGACAATAAAATCAATCAATCATTGTGGGTATAATTACGTTTAAAAGATATTTGGATAAGTACATTCATAGGAAAGGTTCGGAGGGATATGGGCCAGGGAGCAGGTAGGTGGGATTAGTTTATTTTGGATTATGTTTAGCATGGACTGGTTGGACTGAAGGGTCTGTTTCCACGCTGTATGACTCCATAAGAGCAGGACAGTTCCCCACTGCCTTTGACAATATTTAACCATCAATTAACATTGCTTAAAAATTGCTCATCTTGATTACTCGCCTGGGATCTTGTCGTGTACAAATACGGCTGTTTTTCTTACACTGCAACAATGACTGCATTCCAGAAATACTTCATTGACTGAGGAAAGTCCTGAGGTCGTGCAAGTCATTAATTTGTCCACACCCTTCCTAATGGTGAGATGTCTGTGGCCATGTTTAAATGAGGAAAGCTTGTGTACTCTGTGGTAGAGTCAGAAGTAATGTCCCAAAAAATGAACTCTGGAATTTACCTTTAGATTGGGACAATCAAAATAACAGAAGTAGCCATGAGGTAGAATTAATTCTAGGCAATAAGTGCAAGCTGGCTGTGGGGGACAAGGTCTCTCAGTTTATTCATATCCTCTCCCTACCTAATGTCCACATTCAGAAAAGTAGCTGGCGGTATTCAAGGCTCTTTCTGGGGGAGCGGGGTGGTGGGTTGGGGGTGATGTAGGCTTACTTGAGTCTCCCTTAGCTTGTTGAGAGCCAGGATATATGTTGATTACCTCTCAGTCGCTTGAGGTTAGCAAGCACAACCTTCCTCCTCTGACTGGGAGTGTCCCTGTTGATTTAACCTTTGGGATATAACACTGAGGGCTATGCCGATTCAAAGCGCTGTTTCCTTCTAGAGCCGGAACCATTCCATATCTCTGAAGCTTTTCACTATTAAATAAACCAGATCTGTCACTGTTCACCTTGCCTTATTTCAGCCTTTTTCCACTTGATCTTTCCACAACCCTGCATTGATTTTGTTTGAATTTCTCTCAGTTGATTTCCCTCAACCTACGTTTGATAGTCATTCACTTCATGTGAATACAGATGATGCTTGTATTCTGAACAGGGGATTTTGTTGTCAGTATCTTTTGCAAGGTTCCAATGTGCTTTGTGGTATGTTTAATGGCTAAGGTGAGTGAATCTAATATCAGAAGCAGTGGTTACATAACTATAGCAACCCAGCCAGTGTACTGTGTACAAATGCGTTTCTCCAAATATGCTTAAATGGAGTCAGCGTGTTTGAAAAGGAGACCTCCTGTGTTTATACACAATCCCAGTTTGTTTAAGTAAGTCCATTATGTTCATATGAGATCCTGGTGTGAAACTGATTTAGCCCACCAAAGCAGGCATAATGGGGTGGGGGGAAATGGAAGAATTGAGGGAGCATAAGCACATTGGGTTCCTGGCTTTAAGAAAAGTCTCCCAAATTAAGCTGGGAGCAGGAAAGATCATCCATATCTTCGAAGTGTAATTCCTAATTCTTTAAAGGTTTAACGTGTTTGACAGTAGCCACCTTTCTGGTCTAATGAAAAAAGTCTTGTAGAGTAAATAAGATACAAGTATATAAGGGGTGGCTCAATGGTTAGCACTGCTGCCTCACAGCACCAGGGACCTGGGTTCAAATCCACCCTCAGGTGACTGTGTGGAGTTTGCACATTCTCCCTGTGTCTATGCAGGGTTTCCTCCAATAGTCCAAAGATGTGCAGGTTAGGTGGATTGGCTATGCTAAACTGCCAAGGGATGTGCAGGCTTAGGTGGGTTTGCCATGCAGGGTTATGGGGGCTGGGTGTGATGCTGTTCAGAGGGTCAGTACAGATTTGATGGGTCAAATAGCCCCTTTCCATACTGTAGATCTTCTATGTAGTTTATTGCTGTACATTAGTACATAGACTGTTCGGAAGACCAGCTTTAGGTCTGCCTCACAGCAGGTTGCACTTTACTTTCTCACCAACTCCTCATGACATTATCACAGCATTTAGTGCTTCTTGCACTCAATCAAGTATCAACCTTTCAGGTCCTTCTAAACCCTAACACAGAAACATAGGCACAGGAGTAGGCCATTCAATGAGATAACGGCCTAACTCCATATACCTGTCTTTGGCCTGTACCCTTTTGGTTAGCACACATTTATCTAATACAGATTTAAGATTAAAAATAAAGACTCTGCATGTGTGTTGTCTGCTGGTTTTAAGGGAGAGATACCCTTTGGGCAATGCAACCTATTGGGAAGGAGGTGAAAGCAGTTTGAAGGTTGCTGACAATGAAAACTCACTTACCACACTAAATCTATCTCATGTTAAAAGAAAGAACTTAGGTTTCTTGGCTGCCTTTCACTCCTCAAGGTACTGTACCACAATAACGTTCGTTTGATGCATAATCATTGACACAATGTAGAATAAGGATTCTCAAGTGGCTCTGCCAATTCTTCAGACTGTTTCTAAAATGAGTAACATTGATTTCCTGCTGCTTTGCATTCAGTGGTCAATATGGGTATCATTGTCAATGTCACAGTTTCCAAGAAACGAATAGCTTTCTGTTCACAAGTGTGGGCTTAAAGAATTGACAATCCCCAACCCATCCTCCCCAACCATCAAGGATGAAATTCTCAGGTGGAACTTGGGGTGTGTATCTAGTAGAAATGAAGAGCTCTGTTTATGAATAGGCCGCCAGCTACTGGTGGCTGAAGAACTTGCACTAACTGTACTTTTATCTTTCAGCATCAATAATGCTGTAAGCCTGGCTTCAGGGAAGTGATTAATTCCTTAAAGAGTCAAAGCAATGCAAAAGGAATCACTGAGTCTCTTACTCTGACACGTGTAATATCAATGTGTGTGTATGTGCTGTTGTAACACATTTCATTTTGAAGTCACACATAGCTTAATCCCCATGAAATAATTTGCCAGACAGCCTGTGTAATATAGTAGTGGGCTGCCAGACTTTAATTAGAATTGCAAAGCCAGGCATATCAATTTTGGAGCAGAGATCCTGTGGGGTGTGACCTGTATGATATTCCTCTGGAGATACAGTCTAGATTAAAATGTATTTCAATGAAATTCTGACACCACATTTCCCAATGTTATGAACTTTGATTTCTAGTTAAATAACGACATGCTAAAAATATTAAACTGTAGTTTCTATGCAGTCAATTCTGCTTTGGCGTTATGCCATTAAGCTCTCAAATATTGTACTAACACTGAGTGTTGAGATGATTGGTTTGACTGATTGGTGTTTCAGCACGATTTCGGATGAAAGAAGCAGAATTCCAGAATTCCATCCCAATATTTTAATTGGGGTAAAAGATTTAAATGCCTTACAGGTGATACAGACCATTTTAAAGTTGCTGGATACTCACATGCTGAGTTTATCTTAGTAATACAGGTGTGGTTAAGTTTACAAGGGAGTTTATTAAAGATAGGAGTTGCTTACTATCTTTTGTCAACAAGTCACTATGAAGAATCCTACCAAACAGGGCCATTTTCTGTATCCAAAATCATATATTTGCTTTTTGAATGGACTTATCACGTTGCTACATGAAATACTGAGTGTGTCTTTCATCCAGGTGAATTATTTCAAAGATGAGACCATTTATGCTCAGTCTGTTCAAAAATGATCAATCATCTTTGATAAAATTATAGAGCACGGACAAAGCCAATGGATTATGTGCTAGTTCTATGATTGCACAACTAATTCATCAAAAAGAATGCCCATGGATCCATGGAAGCTTTACAACATGGGAGGAAGGCTTCAGAACTCCTGATTTAGGAAACAAGGCAGCAGCAAGTTACACAGCAAGTCCCCACAATCTGATTTAGAGATGTTTGTTGAAGGATAAATAGGACAGAGTATCCTTTATTGTCACGTGTTACTCCGGTACAGATGTATATAAGTATGGTGAAAAGTTTTTGCAATGGCTGCCCCCAATGGTACCATCTTAGGTACAAGTACCTAGGTATAAATCTTGGAAACAAAGAGGAATAAAAGGAAAAGTAGTAGTATTACTTAGTGTCTAAAAAATAAGTTAGAAATAAGATAATTATAACATAGTTAAAGGATTGACACCACTGTCCGGTAAAGAATTTCAGATCGATATTACATTGCAGCAGCTCAATGAGCACGTGGTTTAACCACCTAAGCCAGGGCCTAGTCCAACAGCAGTCTTGCTCAGCTCCAATTCTCCAGTCTGCCCTGCCTGACACTCAGCTGCACCAGGGTAAATAGCGTGGCTCCACAACTCGCTTTTCCTCTCGTGGATCTCCAAGACTCGTTTCCCGGATGCTTCCCTTCATGCTGTTCTGGAACACGCTTACCCTACCCCTGCTCTGGGACTACTTCCACGAACACTGCTCCAGGACTGCTAAAATGAGAGAAAAAAAAATGAAAAGAAAGAAAAAGAACAGGTGGAGCAGAGGAGCTCCACTTGCAGCGTCCTACTCTGCCGCCATCTTGCTGGAAGATATTGTCTAAAACCACCAGGGACAGCTCCCCTGTTCTTTGTTAGTGCAAAGTGGATACAGATTTAGTGTTATGAATTGCCAATCAAATTTTTAATCATGTTAATGCAATTTCTGAGAATTCAATTGATAAATACAACCTCTCTTGCATCTCAGACACCACTGAATATGTGGGCTGGAAAGATCTTTAGACTCATTGCACCGTAGCAGTCTCTACATAAACTAAACCAGGCAGTTTAGAACACTTAAAGTGATAGAATCAAGGCCACATTAATTTGGACCCTGTTCAGATAAATTTAGAAGATTGATTGGCTCTCAATGCATTGTGTTCTAGGAAAATTCAATTTTCAGGAGTTCATATTTATTAACATCACATACCATGCACCCCACATTCAAGCCTTACAGGCAAAAGCCCTGTGCAGATCATGTTGAACTAATCCCATACTTTGTATAATATAAATTTGCTGTTTCGTTAATACATAAATTTAATTGTCTGTATATCAGTAAAAATATTTGTTTTGTTAATTTTAATGATAGTTAGCAATATTCACAATTATTTTTGCAGTTGCAGGTTCTGGTAAGACATTAATTTAATGTGTTTTCTGCAGCTAATGAATATACAATGACAGTGTACTGAAAAATTTTATTGCTAAATAATGATACCAAAAAGGAGAAAATTTGATTAGCAGCTCATGTACGCTGACTGAATCAGCAACAAGAAACCAACCACATCTTATGAAGCGAAGATCAATTTAGAGCTGCAAAGTAGAAAGCAAAATCATGCAGAATTTCATTACATTTTGAACAACACAGAAGTTCCTCAGTCCTCATAGGTAAGGTTTTGTTTGTGCATTAGATATAGTAAACATGTTATGTATATTTTTAAAAAATAAGTTTACAAGTCTAGTGGATACAGGAATTCTTCTTCCTCCCTATGATTTCTCCAGGTTAGATGTAATTACAGCACAAGAACCAGCCCTTCAGTCCACCTAGATATTGCAATGGACTGAGCTGTCAAGACCTTGGAACCCAAAGTGCGATGAAGAGAGCAGTGTCCAGTTATATCAGCATACATGGTAGGTTGTGTTCTATCTCCGTACCCTTTCAGTTTTTGAAATAATGAAATGATTATAAGGTGTCTATCAGAGAATTTCAGTGCGTGGACTAAATCTAAACAATCTGAGATAGGTGGATAACACAGTAATTATTGCAGATCAACAAAGAAAATCAACAAAGATTTCTAGATACAACTGTACAAACAAGAATAGCTATAGATTGTCAGTAAACTGCACCATAACAAATGTGTGGTAATATCAAAGGATTACACCGGAATGTGGAATGACAGTGGAATTATAAAAAAAAGCTAGGAGAATCATTTTCCTACCTGGGAAGCCTAATAACATCTGTCTGGAAAACAATGATCAAGACATGAGGAAGTACATAAGACTTACAAACCAAACCTTCACAAAATGTCAGCCATCTTTAGAAATATTGCCAGCTTTATGGAAAGCAGAATGAGATTCTCAAAATGCAACTTTTTGTCAATGTATATGGATGTAAAAGCAGGAATATAAGCAAGATGATGGAAGATAAATGAAAGGCAACAGAAGTTTGGTTTCTGAGACATATGATGAGGTTTAGTTGACCATACACACTTACATGGATGTTTTGAGGAAAGTGGCCACGCAAGAAGAAATTTAACAAATGATCAGCAAGACTTAATTACAATTCTTTGGGCAGGTACTTAGGAAAGGAAAAACTAGAACACCTGCTTGTGAGATAAAATTGAGGGTAGCAGAGTAAAATGGAGACAAAGGAAGAAATACAACAACAGTTTATAAGAAGCAAAAGAGGCATGAGATTTAAGAGCGATGTTAACATCTCAGCGATTATTAAGGACTGTGAAAGCTGAAGAGCCAAGGTCACTGACGCTGTAAAACAGAGAACATGCAGGGAAAACAAGGTGTAGAGCTGGATGAACACAGCAGGCCAAGCAGCATCAGAGGAGCAGGAAGGCTGACGTTTCGGGCCTAGACCCTTCTTCAGGAAGATGGATCATTGAGGAACATTACCACTGTGCAAAGTGTCTTTACTGGGTTTTAAAGACTGAGCATTTCATATGATAAGTCATTCCGTTTCTTTCTGGTTTTAAATATGATTCATGCTTTGGACCTCTCTTCCAATGTTGTAACTTATTAATTCAGCTTGCCTCTTAGTCTGACAAAAGTTTGCAGTTTCACAAGGTCCCTGTTTGCAAAAAACTTTCCACGTTTGAAGTATCAAAATTATATCACAGATCAACAGCAATGGATTAGAAATTCAATTCCTGTTTACCAACGCTCTGACTGCATTAGGCATTTTCAGTGTTGTCAACATTTTGTTTCCAAAGATGCTCTTAACCTTTGTATCCTTTCAGTAGCTGGTTGGCTATGACCAGTCTCTGGATTTCGCTGGTTCCTTCATAGATCTCAGTTATGCGGGCATCACGATAGTGTCTCTCAGCTGCCATTTCCGTAACATAACCCATGCCTCCCAGAATCTGCATGGCCTAAACATACGAGGAAACAGATGTTAGGATCATATAAACAACTGATGATGTAGTAAACAGGAACCGGTTAGCCGAGTGATAAAGCTTGTGAAGTTGTGCAGCTTTGTCACAGATTGTTCACCAGAGAATAAATGTCAGATTGAGGTTGTTGTTTCACAACAGGAACCATATGCTTTAGGGGAGGATGATGGACAATTTAGTGGCATCCTTCAGGTTCAGCTACATCAGATCCTGCCTCCATAAAGATCTCACAGCAATGGATTTCAACGACTTTTGATTGCTGGCTTTTACAGCCCAATTGAATCAACGTAAACAGATAACAAGGTGTAGAGCTGGATGAACACAGCAGGCCAAGCAGCATCAGAGGAGCAGGAAGGCTGACATTTTGGGCCTGGACCCTTCTTCAGAAAGGGTCCTCTGATGCTGCTTGGCCTGCTGTGTTCAGCCGGCTCTACACCTTGTTATCTCAGGTTCTCCAGCATCTGCAGTTCCTACTATCTCTGAATCAATGTAAATGCTGGATAGGCTCCAAGATGCTCCATTCTACTTAACATGTAACTGCACCTCCTCTACAACAACACTCAACACTGGAGCCCCCTAAGGATGCGTCCTCAGCCCCCTACTGTACTCCCTTTACACCTAATACTGTGTTGCCAAACTCCAAATGAACGCCATCTACAAGTTGAATGATGACACCACCGTAGTGGGATGGATATCTAACAACGACGAGTCAAACTACAGAAGGTAGATAGAGGGCTTGGTGACATGGTGCAATGAAAACAATCTGTTGCTCAATGTCAGCAAAACTAAAGAACTGATCATTGACTTCAGAAAGAAAGGAGGAGAGAACACGCCCTCATCTACATCAATGGAACTGAGGTTAAGGGGGCGAACAGCATCAAGTTCCTCAGAGTGACGATAACTGATAACCTGTCCTGGACTTCCCACTTAGATGTGACAGTCAAGAAGGCACAACAACGCCTCTTCTTTCTCAGGCGGCTCAGGAAATTTGGCATGTCCATAAGGTCCCTCACCAACATCTCCAGATGCACCACTGAAAGTATACCGTCCGGGTGCATAACGGCCTGGTATGGCAATTGCTCTGCCCAGGACAGTAAGAAACTACAGAAGGTGGTGTGCACAGCCCAGACCATCATGGAAACCAACCTTCCATCCATGGACGCTATTTACACAGCTCGCTGCTGCGGAAAGGTGGCCAACATCATCAAAGACTCATCGCCCCCTGGTAATGACGTCCTACAGCCTCTTCCGTCAGGCAGAAGATACAGAAGCCTGAACACGTGCACCAGCAGGTTCAGGAACAGCTTCTTCCCAGTCATTATTAGATTGATGCACAGACTCTCTAGCCTCAAATAATGCTGATCTTGCTGGCAGTGATCTTGCCTAGCGTACACCCTGTGCACTGTAACTTGACTGCCTCTGTCTAAGTCTTTTTGATCTGTACATCCTTTTTTAACAATGATCTGTCTATACCGCTCGTAAACAAAACTTTTCACTGTATTTCAGTACACGTGACAATAAATAAATCAATCAATCAAATAAAACAAAATATGAATCATCGAGCCAGGTTTCAATCTGGGATGTGACTTACCCTCTCTAACATTTTTTAATCAACCGTATGCAATCCATCAAGGTGAGAGGTTGTATAATCTCTAAATGTAATGAATTTATCAGTTAGCAACCCCATTCCACCTTAAATATACTCCTATATAGAACAGGAATGACAACACAGATTACATGCTGAAGCCCTTAAACCCACAACCTTCTGCCTCAAAGGTGAGAATGGCACTAACTGAGCTCAGCTGACATTGCATTATATAATCATATATAATTAAACAGAAACCTGAAAGTTGTTGGAATCGCAGTGGTAGATTCGCAGTCAGATTTTTCCACACATTTTCTATTAAATGTCTTCCTGCACTCCATTTAAAAAAAAAATCCAAAAAAGGTGTGTCACAGGAGCCATTACTCAATGTTTTCATTCATTTCAAATATTTCTAACCATGGAGAAAATGAGTATTGGTTTATGGAATATTACAAAGTAGTTCTGAATGAGAGAGGAATAAAGTAAAAATACTATTAGGTCAAGCTGCGCCATGCGATACTAATATCCAAACATGTTCACTATCTTATTTCAAACAGGCCTAAACCATTGTTAAAATGGCATAGGCTTTTCATACAAAATGTCTTGAAGAACTTTTAAGGTAGCATGGTGGCTCAGTGGTTAGCCCAGCTGCCTCACAGCACCAGGGACCTGGGTTTGATTCCACCCTCGGGCAACTGTCTGTGAGAAGTCTGCACATTCTCCCTGTGTTTGTGTGGGTTTCCTCTGGGTGCTCTGGTTTCCTCTGGGTGTTCCAGTTTCCTCCCACAGTTCAAAGATGTGCAGGTTGGGCGGACTGGCCATGCTATATTACCCATAGTGCGCAGGCTAGGTGGTTTAGCCACAGGGAATGCAAGGTTACAGAAATAGGGTGGGGAGAATGGGTATGGGTGGGATGCTTTTCAGAGGGTCAGTGTGGATTCAATGGGCCAAATGGCCTACTTCCACACTGTAGGGATTCTATGAACTAATGTCTTACATTTTCTTAGTATATGAGCAAAGCTATGGTTTTAAAGCTTGCAATTATTTAGATATACCTAACTGAAAAGGGAAATTGCCCAGATAGGAAACTGTAACTCCTGCCAGCACACTGAAACAGAAAGTCAGGTCTCAATAATGCCATCAGTGTGCACCTGGAACTGTGTCATTTTTATGCACCCAAATTCTATCAAACCCATTTGCCTGCCCTGCTTGCCCACCCTTCGCTTGTCTCACTTGCTGCTCTGTTCACTGCCTCTGTCAATGCATGTTCCACCCCCTCTCTCCTCCATCCCACAACCCCACTGCCATTCCTTCACTGCTACATTCAATGCTCTCTTGCCATCCTCCTCACTGCTTATTCACCTCCCCCATCACAGTTTCAATTGTTGCTGTTCTCACTGGTCTGCTCACCACGCCTGCAAGTGTTTCACTCACTGTCCCCGAACCCTTGGTGCGTGTATTGTACAAGGGCCATCACAGTCCCTGCAGTTAAACTTTGTATCCATCCTAAGAGTCCTGGTTAAATCAAAATCTGACTTAGTTTAGAATTAACATACACCCCCAATAGATCACGTTTACATTATTGAATGATAATTAAATCGCATTTCTTGTTGAATATTTTATTGAATAATGCAGTGTTTGGGGAGCTGACAATGTATTGCTTAATAAATCTTAATTAATAAAAGAGGCAAGAAGTTGAAGCTTTTTGTCTCCCACTCAACAGGACTGGTCTGCATCAACCCAAACTTAAAAAGGGAACACCACTTTATACAGCATAAGAAGAGAGTGGTGACTGATTGGGCCATGTTTGGCATGGAGATGGTGCAGAAATTGTTAACAAATCCAATTGCCTATAAAAACCCAGACCAGGCAGTTAGACTTTGATTGGTCATGGTGTAGCCATGAGGAATGCAGCAAGAATTGGAAATCTCCATGACCCGTTTCTGAATGAAAAAAATATAATTTATAGATTAATTCTTTTGCCTGCGTAGAACTCTTAATATATGTAGTTTCTAGAATGCGCAAATGCACCAAATTATGTTTTCAACTGATAATCTTAAATTGGTATCCAGTGTAATAACAAAGTCAGGACTGTTTAGTATGTTAGTCCAATAGCAGAACCACATCTAATATTGGACATGGTACTTTGAAGGTTGCAAGCGCGTGCTTAGTTGAGCACGATTAATTGATAGTTGCACCATAAACAAAACTTGAAAAATTCACAATATAAACTAGATTGAACAGAAAGCAATTTAGTAGCACAATTAAGTATGTCAACAAATGTGATAAATCTATGTGAACGCATACTCTCTGAATATGAGAAGTTTTTCCACCACTTGTGGCTTCAACTTTGGCGAGTCCTCTATCCATATTAAACGCAAAGAGGTATTCACCGAATTACCAGTCATCTCACCACAAACCAGTATCCAACAAGGACGCTGAATACCTGAAAGCACATGCGTATTGGGAAATATACAATGACTTTTCATATTTTCATATGCAATACAAATGGTTGGTAACATTGCAGAAACCCAAGGAAAACACTGATATGCATAAATGTCAGCCCGACAAAAGGACTGGAGTAGTTACACTTATCAAATGTGACTACATTAACAAACTGCGCACTGGGGCCAATGACAGTTCCAAGCTCGTATTTATATGTCCTGCTATTATACGTGATTGCACAGCCACACTTAAGAGCCAAGTTGCAGAGGTGTTTGCTGGAGTTGCATAAAAGTGGTGGCCTGCCTGGTAATAAATACGATAGGATTTGACCTCATGGAACACTGCATTCAAGCATGAATGGGTTTCTCAGGGCACAGATAAGCCATGACCCTTCAGCATAAGACATAGGAGCAGATGTAAACGAGTCGGTCCATCACATCTGCTCCACCATTCATTCAGATCCTGGCTGATTTGAAAACGCTCAACTTGCCTGCGTTTTCTCCATAACTCTTGATTCCCTTGCTGATTAATTTTATGTATATCTCAGCTTTGAATGTGATTAATAACCAACCCTGTTTGGACAGATTAACTACCCTCTGAGATAAAATATTCCTCCATCATAAATGGTGACCTGTAATTCTGAGATTATGTCATCTCGTCCTGGACTCTGCGGGAGGAGGAGTCAATGTTACTGTATCTACCTATCAAACCCCCTAAGAACCTTCAATGTTTCAATAAGACCTCCGGCTCATTTTTCTCAAAATTCTAACAAGTCCACTTATGAATTTTCTCTTCATAAGAAAACTCCTCTATATCTCGAATCAAACTAGCAGGTCTCCTCCTGACTGCCTCCAATGTCAGGATATCTTTTCCTAAATAAGGGCCCAAAACTGTTTACAGTATTCCAGGTGTGGTCGAGCTAGTGCTTTATATAGGTGTAGCTTTTATCTGGCTCTGCACAACATGAATTTGCTTAATGGTTCTGCAGGCTACTGCAACCAGTTTTACATGTGTTTTCCACACACACTTTGAAGGTTTCTTTCACTTTTTTGAGAAAACCGTATAAGACCTACATGTCAACAGCAATGCCATCAACAAGACTGAAAACAATAAAGTCAACCACTTTGAACCCAGGTAGGCCTGTACTGTATTTACTTGGTCTATGAATACATCCTTTGATACTTGTTCCTTATAAGAACCCGGTCTCAGTGTTTATGTTACCAGAATTAACATAATAAAACAAAGTAACTTATCAGATCTACTCCAACCCAGGCCATCATATAGGATTATAGAAACATATGGGATTCTTAAGGAGCGTGACAGTGTAATGCTGAGAGGGTAGAGTTTAAGATTAAGATCAGAAGGAATTTCATCTCTGAGGGCTGTGAGTCTTTGGAACTCCTTGCCATACAGAGCTGTGGGGGCAGAGTCCTTGTGTATATTTAAGACTGGGAATGATAGATTCTGGATCAGTTGGGGAATCATGGGTTATGTAGAAAGGCAGGAAAGTGGACGTGAGG